>NW_027506869.1:2784684-2897184 GCF_052324685.1 Brachyhypopomus gauderio
AGTAACTAGTAGTAGTGACAATGAACTGCCCTTCCATGAAAACGCATGAATGTGTGTGTGTGTGTGTGTGTGTGTGTGTGTGTGTGTGTGTGTGTGTGTGTGTGTGTGTGTGTGTGTGTGTGTGACAGAGAGAGAGGATGAGAAGAGAGGGAGGGGAGACATATTACCAAGGATCACTATACTACTACGTGGTTGAAGCTATGAGAAGGGTTGAGGTGAGCTGGAGTAACTCTGGGGGTGTGTGTTGCTAGGAGGGATATTTAGATGGTGTGTGTTGCTAGGAGGGATATTTACACGGTGTAATGACAGGCTTTTGGAGACAATCCTGGAGATTGTTCCCAGACTCACAGGCTCAGTTTTCAGGTTTGTGCACAGGCTGGTCCATTTCTGATGGTGCTTCCAGTGTGCAAACCCCAAACATCTTATGGAGTTGTCAAGAAATGTGGCTCCTCCCCTATCTCAGATTCCTATCTCAGGCTCCTCCCCTATCTCAGACTCCTCCCCTATCTCACACTCCTCCCCATCTCAGACTCCTCTCCTACCTCAGACTCTTCTAACTCAGACCAGACTCAGACTCAGAGACCCCTCTCCAATCTTAAACCCCTCTCCAATTTCAAATTCTTCTCCAATATCAGACTCTATCAGACCCCTCTCCTTGCTCTGGATACTGTTTGTGCGAGCTGGCATGTGCCCCAGTGCTTATAACGTACACTTTCCTCACAAAGCGTGAGAACTTAGCGAGAGAGGATTTCCAATAAGGCAATGTGCAGATTTCTGCCCTTTTTACTCTGCATACCTGGAACTTTATGAGACAACTAGAATGTTCTAGAACTTCCTCCAGAGGCAGGCAGCTCCACCCAAAGCATTGTGGGACATGTGCCTCAGACAGGAGAAAGCAGTGCAGCACAGAGCGGTACATTTCTAATCGGCGAGGAGCAGAGTTGTTGTCTGCCACGTTCACGGAGTGTGTCACTGCACTGACACGACCGCTGCGGCTTATTCCCGTAGACGAAGTCACCATGGAGGAAGTGGGTCAGACCAATCAGCTCAGGGCGGGGGAGCTAATCATCATTGTGGTGGTGCTAATAATGTGGGCAGGTAAGGACTGAGTTATGTCACACACACAGCACTCATGACTCGTTTGCCCTTCTGAAGATTTTCTTTATTTACGGTGTTTTTATATTTCCCCATTCCTTGTATTTTGCCATCAGGCGTGATCGCCCTCTTCTGTCGGCAGTATGACATCATCAAAGACAACGAGCCGAATAACAACAAAGACAAGGCCAAGAACTCCTCAGAGTGCAGTACCCCTGAGCACCCAACAGGGGGCCTCCTCCGGAGCAAAGTATAACCACACCTCACGCTCCCTCTCAAGAGCTCAGAGGATGTTGAGCAGGTCAACCCGTTCTGCTTCATAAAGCCTCAGTCACGCCGGACTCTCCTCTCCCATTGGCTAGTTCAGAACCGAGCATGACGAACGCCTTCTCAGCGAGGCCCCGCCCCGCTCACCCCCGCACAGCTGAGCTCATGCCGACGCTTCGATGAACCGAGTCGAACTAACCTGGTAAGCATGTGCAAATATAGCAGTCGCGAGCACTCGAACGACGCCGACAAACGTTTCAGCACGCCGGTCCAGCAGAGGCACGTTCAGCACAACTTCTACTCGAAAGTTTTCAGTAAGGGCTCATTACAATGAAGGACATGTTGCTATATAAAGGGTTTGAGTTCAACATCAACTGATTTAATGATGTTCACTGCAGAACTAAGACGAGTGGGACTCCCGATATGAAACGCGTTCACCACAGTTGACGTCATCGTCCTTCCATGGTTCTTCCATGATTGTGCCATACCTTCTCTAGGTCTCCACACCTGCTCTGTCCACCTCTCTGTCTGCATTTGTCGTTACACAGTTCCTGAAGAACAACAACAACAAGAACTGGACGTCATCCGTGACCGTCGTCAAGTTGCGATGACACGTGAGCCTTTCTTCCTTTTATTGGGACACTTGAACCAGCTGTTCATGTTGGTAGGACGGGCCAGGTTGCTGTGACGACCAACTGAGACAGAGTCAGCCTCTCAAAGAGGATCCCGGCTTAGAACTGGGCCCGGTGGAGCCAAAAGCGGGCCTAGCCTTTGAGGCTGGCTGTGGAGACGTGCCCTGTGATGAAAGCCAAGGTAATGCCTGGCTGGACAGAGAGGTAATTCAGTCAGGGAGCCAGAGAACCAAACTCAGAGCAGAGAGGCGGTTTTTATTCCTGCTCAATAAACAGCCAGAAGAATTCGGTGTCGTTTGATGGGAATGGGTGAGGAGACGCTGACGCCTGCCAGAACCCATCAACTTCCTCCTCCCTCGGTCTTTCGCTCCGATAAATTTGCACCCCCGAATGGGATCCTCCCACACTTACGACCACATCGTTCTCAGCTGGTTATGTCGTTTGATTATGATCATCGTATTTTTGATTATGCCATTCCTGATCATGTTCCTTTTTAGGGCTGTTGGTGACACTACCCACTTGCTCTTTTCTAATGACATGTCACCCAAGAGGAAGAAACATGATGGAATCATTTTTAAGAGCCATTATTCATCTAAGAACTCATTTTGATGCACTTTTTTGTGCTTCTTTTTACTGATGTAGATACATTGTATTAATTTATGTAAATGTTAATAATTGTAATTTAAACATGCTAATTATACTTAAAGTTTTTTTGTTGTTGCTGTGGTTTCTGTGCTGTAAACAGTGACCTAATTACCTCCTCTCTCCTCCTCCTATATCACTTATGTCACTTCATAAACTTTTGTGCATTATAAGTCCTGATTTACGTAACGGTGGTGGGTTTGTATAAAGGGAGGCACAGTGCCCTGTGTGTGCTGTTTCTAAAATACTCTGAACAAATATTGCATATGTTTAAATGATTTGAGCATTTTGCAAGGTGCCCTGTATACTGATGTTCACTGCATATTTCAAGATTTTAACCCAAAACCTTTTTTTTTTTTCAAAATTGAAAGGTTGTTCATTCTCAGGGACAGCAGATTTAGTCCAGAGAATTGGGGGCTAATTTTGGAATGCTTAAAGTGAGCTTGCAGAGTATGAAAGAGGGAGAGAGGGAGAGGGAGGGAGAAACAGAACAAGAGGGAGAGAGGGAGAAAGGAGAGAGAGGGGAGAGAGAAGAGAGAGAGAGGGGAGAGAGAGGGAGAAAGGAGAGAGAGTGGAGGGAGAAGACAGAGAGAGGGGAGAGAGGGAGAGAGAGAGAGAAAGAAAGATGAAAGGAGGAATACTTGTTTCTGTTCTGCAATCCAAATTTCATGTTTTTTAACTATTGCCATATCAACAGCGTGATATTGGTCTCTGTTCATTATTATCAAATCAGTAGTGTCACAGCTTTCTCTTCGGGTCAATTTGCTCATAGTTACATTCGAGGCAACTTTGACAATACTCCTAAACAGATGTCATTTCGAGGGGTTGTAAAATGAAAACGAAAAGTTTACATTTTATTGTCTCTTGACAAAATACTTTTTTACTAAGAGATCTGTGTAACCTGACACTAAAGGAAGAAGAACGGACGCTGTACACCCATGCAGACGTGGAGCACCAACTGATGCCATGGAAATGCACAAAGAAAGACACTCCCCACCTGGAGGACAGGACAGAAGGACAGGTCTCTAAAAGGACAGGTCTCTAAGAGGACATCCCCTCATGTATGTCACTCACTGCTGTGTCTCCTATGGGGAGGACAGACTTCTTCTCTTAACAAGGGCTGAAAAGTTTTCACATCAGCAATAATCCAGCACTTACAGTGCCTGGGATTCCGTGTCCGTCGGACCCTCGAAAACCACCGAGCTTCGTGAATGGCGAACCTTTCATCTCTGGACGTTGGCATATGATGGCACTGATTTTTCTTTTTTACTGACAAGCGTGTTCTATCATTTTTGTAATGCCACAAAATACACAATGTTAGGATTTCAAGTGTGAGACTTAGCTCTCTGCTAATGGTATTTTCTGGTCAAACTACTAATCTATGGTGCAATGAGAGAAAACAATCTGAACTCACAGTTCCCCATTTAATTATTCAAATTCAGTCTAAGTCTTACAGATTTTACTTAACTATGGGGGGTGGGTATAAACTGAATTTTTATTCTGGTGTGTTTAGCAGATGGTGCCAGCATCAGATTTGTAATGTTTATATTCAAAGTCAAACTATTTGCTTCAGCCAAATATTTAGAATGTTGAAATTCCCACACTGGCTGTTGGTGTTTGCATGTAAGATTACCCACAAGGCTGTTCCTGAATGATGTAATCATATTTAAATCTCAACGGTTAAATCAATATGGGGTTATATTAAAACTCCTCTCTGCATGTATTGGTTTCAATTATGAAACAAAATAGGATGTCATAATTTATAGTAAAGCAAGGATAGTATGCAGTGCGTAATACTACTTCCGTTGCTTTTTTAAAGGAATGGTTCTCTTCGACAAATACCAACTGCACCAACTGTATTCATTTGAGCTTAAAAAGTTTCAAAGATGCCTTACAAAATACAGTTTTATGTAAATAACCATGTACAGACATTTATGGTCTCTCTGATGCCTGTTTCTCTGTTAGCACATGCACAATTATTAACTGAGTATGTACACAATGCATACTGGGACTATAGTGGTATATGTAATGTATATCTAATAGCGTGAAATAGAGACATATGATTTGTGCAAGTTGATGATGGCATTGTTTACACCGTCTTTACATACTCTTCTGTATTTAATCAGGCGCTTGTTAAGTTAGAAAATGACCCATTATAAAGCAGAGGGCAGTAGTGGAGGACGTTTGCAGTCATCTCAGAGAGGAGCAGGGAAGGCGAAGCGGCTTTGATTGATTCTAATGAATTGTAAAGCTACGGCAATGCAGTCTGGTGCATTCTGCCTAGCCGAGCGGCGGCGAGAGCTGCTCGCGTCCTCCACACTCTCTCACTCCTGACGAGAGATCGATAGACGCCTCGGCCTCTCCCCGGATAACGATGACTGCTTCCCAGAACCCTGTGGAGCGTCGCCACGTCTGCGGAGTTTTGCTGCCCTTAAATCTTCCGGAGGGATCTGCTCCTTCAGCTCACGGAAGACCTTGCAGATATTTTTTGCCGTTTTTTATCCTGGCTTCGCGGTCCGGCCCAGCCCAAGTTTCAGGCCAGGCGTGACTTGGTGAAGTGAAATACTCGCTGCTCCATAAGACGCGGTTGTATAGAAAGTTGTTTTTCACGCAGTGATGTCTTATAATGAAGTGTTTGCGATGCACGGTGTATTGGTAAATGCTGTCAATGTTAAAGATGAAGCTGAAAATCCTTTTTAAAATGGTCATGCTCCCACATTTGCCCTCACTGGCAGAACAAGCTCATAAATTATTATTACCATAAATTATTTTTTATGTACTTTGGTCACTGAAAAGTACCCAATGGAACATTTAATTATTTTCATGTGTTTTAAATGAAAATCAATGAATTATGGTAATCTGCAGTGCCTGGTTTAAAACATCGTGATTTTATGTTGTTTTATTGATAAATTATTAGGACCCATTCAGAAGTTTGGTACTCACTCTTAAGTTCAAGCACCAGTACACATACAATCCCCTGCTGTGAAATTAGACACACCTTCTGTGATATTAGTCACTCCCACTACACTATTAGACACACCCACTACATTATTAGACACACCTACATTCCTATTGCCTCTTTGTTAGGACCAGCCCATCCCATGGTTGCATTCTGCAATATTTTGTCATGTGCAGATTGTCAGCTACCATCTAACCTATGAAGCACGGCTTAGCGTCAGACTGTCTGCCTACTTCTGATTGGCTGACATTAACCAAAGAGTTTATCTGGCACAGCAACGTTGCTGGAGACTCTGTGTCCCTGATGGGTCACAGTTGCGTGGCCAACACTAGTCTTGGGTCACACCACAACACACAGGGGTTGCACTCCACAGCATTTCTTGCCCTGAGGGGCAGAAGGGGCTCATACTGCAGAGGGGCATCAGAGGTCACATTGCTGTTTCATTTAATCCCTGTTGTCCAGCAAGTTTTGTTGTCCTCTGTGCCGGAACGCCGATATTTTCTGGTCGTTTATTGTTTTTGAGAGTCTGCATTGAGACCAGTGAGACACAGCTCACGGAGCACATCACTGCTGCCACTCCACTGAGCGTTCAGCTCAATGCACCCAGAAAAACATTCGCAAATATTCAGTTCCAACCCACTGAAAAATGACTGCAAGGCAGTCTGGGTTTGATTCTTGGTCCGGTCTACTCTGTGTGGAGTTTGTGCCTGTTTCTCCCTGTGCCTGTGTGGGTTTTCTCCAGATACTCCGGTTTCCTCCCACAGTCCAAAGACATGTGTGGTAGGTTGATTGATCACTCTAAATTGCCTGTAGGTGTGAGTGTGTGTGTGTTGGCCATGCGGTAGACTGGCGACCTGCCTATGGTGTACCCTGCTTTCGCCCAGAGATGCTGGGATTGGCTCCAGCCCCCTCATGACCCTGACTAGTGGGATTAAGCGGTTCAGATAATGGATGGATGGAAGTCACAGTGGTGATAATTAGTGCATTGGTGTCAAATTACCTCTGAAGTAAATTCAGTTGTGCCCAAGGTGAAAGTCAATCAAAATCAATATCTAGTAAATGAGGCCATACAATTAAAAACCCCTGCCTGGTGATGGTTGGTTATCGTTGTGTTCCAAAAATTGGCATACTGAATATATATAAATATATTATTATATATTATATATATAACAGTGCACGTGGAAGTTCATAGCACTGCATATGAAAACACTGAGGAACATTAGGAATATTATATGTTAGTGGAATTTCACTTTAATCCAGATCAAAGTTTTATAAATATTGTAAAGCAAAAAAAAAAAATTGCAATTTTTAAATTTTGCTATGTGAGGTTCATCTAAATGGCTGTTGACATACAAATGTTTAGTAAATACTGCCAAAATATATAATCAAATCCATATTGCTATATATTCACAATTATTTAGTAGTAATTATTAGTGTAGTGCTCAAACTTAGTCAAGTTATCAGTTCATAATTACAAATTTAACCAATGACATAAGAAACAGATGTGGTGGGTGTTTCCCCATCAGAGTGTGCTCACACCTCTCAGACAGCCAGCCTCACACCTGTTGTCATTTTCTTACCATCCTCCACACCAGAAGGGGGAGCACTCTCACTTAAGGATGTTAAAGTACCATTTAAAAGAAAAGTCAGTGCACGTCCCTGTGAAATCTTGCAAACATCTGCAGAAACAAACAGAAAATATTAAACATAACACAAACACAAAGACACTTCCCACATTCTCAGAATATGAATATACATGTGTGTGTGTGTGTGTGTGTGTGTGTGTGTGTGTGTGTGTGTGTGTGTGTGTGTGTGTGTGTGTGTGTGTGTGTGTGTGTGTGTTCATGAGGGTGTGTGTTACCTTCAGACGGTAGTTCATCCTTAAGAAAGTCCTATAGAGGACATGACACAGTGGTCAGTGCATGAACACACGTGTGCCCTAATTCAGGCACACTGTAGAGCAGCTGTAGTAAAGGACTGCTGTAGTAAACACTGTGGTAGTAAACACTACTGTAGTAAGCACTGCTGTAGCAAACAGTGCTGTAGTAAACACTGTGGTAGTAAACACTGCAGTAGTAAAGAACTGCTGTAGTAAAGAACTGCTGTAGTAAAGCACTGCGGTAGTAAAGCACTGCGGTGGTAAAGCACTGCTATAGTAAACACTGCTGTAGTAAACACTGCTGTAGTAAACACTGCTGTAGTAAGCACTGCTGTAGTAAGCACTGCGGTAGTAAGCACTGCTGTATTAAACACTGTGGTAGTAAACACTGCGGTGGTAAAGCACTGCTATAGTAAACACTGCTGTATCAAACACTGCGGTAGTAAAGCAGTGTGGTAGTAAAGCAGTGTGGTAGTAAACACTGCTCTAGTAAACACTGTGGTATACACTGCTGTAGTAAATACTGTGGTAGTAAACACTGCTGTAGTAAACACTGCTGTAGTAAGCATCCTTACCCGTTACTACACACGTCATCAAGCACTCTGCTTCTGAGAGGAAGTGGCCACTGTTCCTGTCACAGGCACTGTGCAAGAATTGCGTGCATCGCTGCAGTGTCCAGTCATAAACCCACATCGACTCATAAATCGAACACGCAGGGCCCTCATCTTCAGTTAGAAAACATCGGGCTGAATGGGATCACAGAACAGTAATCAACTCTGTGCCATTTACATCATGCACATCAATACAGTGCAAAAAATACTATGAGAAATGTAAAGTTCGCAGACACACCGTTCTTCTGTATATCCGGCGAGGAACGTGCCCATGTGTGATCCTCTGGGTAAGTCACCGTATTTACTGTCTCAGTTGTTGGGGCAGCAGTGGACTGAACAACTCTGGTAAACAAAGCAAGCAACACCTGGTATGCCATCGTGTACCTTATAACCATGATAAATGAATTACATACAGTATTTAAAGGCTAAAAGTGATTCATAAACATATGTGTACCAAAACGGGAATGTAACATTTATACTGCTTATTGTTCATATAAATTGTCATAAACAGCAATATAAATGTCATTTTAAGATGGTAACTGCAACTTCCCAACTGCAATGCTTCAAAATAGACAAAAATAATCTAAATTCTTCTAATTAGAATTCAGCTTATATTCCTAATTCCTTATAGAACATTGTTCTAGAAAAACATGTCCAACCATGATAAGAGTTTTTTAAAGTTCAACTTCATGAAATATTATTCTTTGAAGTTATGTATGCCATGTTGATTACAGGAATTAAAAGGTAGCTAATAATCATGATTAGATGTAAGGTTATTGTGGTTATCTTCAATGACAGTGTGGACAGACACTTCACCCACCCTTCTGGGTGACCACGAGGGACTTGTTCTATTTGTCTCCGCACAAATGTGCTACAGTCTGCACTTTGGGACGAAGGTTTCGAGAAGAAATCTCCTGTAGCCAGACAAAAAGACACAGTGTGTACCTTAAAGGAATAACACTGCATTGGACAACACCAAGTAAACGGGTACAGTGTGTCTAGAGAACACGCACGCATTCACAAACTGTTACTTCACCAAGTCGGATGAGGGGTGGAGGTTTTTCTTACTGGTGAGCATGCGCAGGAAAGCTCTGAGGAAGCGGCGGGCGTAGTTCATGTCCTGTGGCGTGACCTGCCCCAGGTGCACCAGGTGCTGCTCCACCGGCCGTGTGCTTAGTTCTTCTGCGTGGAGAGACCTCCACCTTCCTCCCACCACCAGGGTGAACACCACCACGTCACTACACATGCACAGCTTAGAGACGTAGCCCACGTCCTCCCTGCCCATGTGACCGCCTCCCTCGCCGAGAACAACCAGCACCATCCGCTTCTTCCTGGGTGCCGACGCCTTCAGGATGCTATTGGTCACTATATGTTCCAAGGCGTCGAGGAGGCGGGAAGACCCGCCCACCTGCTGCATCACCTGGGAAACGTGTCTCTTCATCAGGTCGCGGTCCTTGAACGAGGCGAGGCCGAACTCTTCCTTGACATGGGAGGCAGGGTAGGCGGAGCTGTGCTGGTACACGCCCACTCTGGCCCGGCCGTCCTCCCGGTGGGGCTCGTTGCTAACTGCCAACTCATCCAGGAAGGCCAGCAGGAGCTGCTTGACTCCAGAGTACTGGTCCAATTGAAGATCGCTGGAGGCGTCCATGAGCACCGTCAGGTCCACGTCCAACTCTTCAGGCTCTGGGTTCTGCGTGACCCAACATGATGGGTCTTGGAGGCAGCGATCTGGGAACAGTGAAAGCTTAGAAGGCTTTGATGGCCTCACAATATGGATGTTGGCAGGTTAGTGTGGGAGTACTTCAATGAAGTTGAGCTTAGGTTGCTGTTTGGTAGGCTATCCTACAGGAGGTTTACATGCATGATGTGAGAGCATGGTTCAATTCTGAGATAGTGAATATGCATATATGCAGATATTTACCAAAACAGATGACACAATCTTTAATGTCATTGACTGCCTCAGAATCAAAGATCATGAAGCTCTTTGTTTCATCAGCCTGAGGAACAACAAAGAGAAAAAGTTTTAATTGCTATGCTATATGCAATATGCATAACAATGACATGCTATATGTAATATGCATAACAATGACAGGCTATATGTAATATGCATAACAATGACATGCTATATGTAATATGCATAACAATGACATGCAATATGTAATATGCATAACAATGACATGTTATGTAATATGCATAACAATTATATGCAGTATATAAAATGCATAATAATGACACACTATGTAATAGGCATAACAATGACACACTATATATAATATGCATAACAATGACACACTATATATAATGGCATACTATATGTAATATGCCATAGGTAATATGCATAACAATGACATGCTCTATGTAATATGCATTATAATGACATGCAATATATAATATGGATAACAATGACATGCTATTTAATATGCATAAACTGCAAGAGCACCCAATAATGAAGATTTATCATCAACGCGGCCATTTTCATCTCACTCCAGCAGTTTTCTCTCAAACTGAGTTCCCTCAGTACCAGTAAAGGCAGACCCGACCACCTGCCTGTTTAATACCTGAAAGGCATGAAGGATGTCGGGAACAGCCCTAAAGTCAACGACTCCCAGCTGGATGTCCGAGGCCTTAAACTCCAGCATGGCAGTGTTTATGTCTACTAGCTCCTCCGACGGGCCGTTTGTGAGGAAGACCGCCACCTTCCTCATCAGCTTCCCATCCCGGACCCGTTTGAAGACGTTCCGAGCGACAAAGCGCATGGCGCGGCCGACATTCCGAGCGTTCCCGGTCCTATGCATCGAGATCGCCTTCACGGCCTCCAGCAGCGTCCGTTTCTCCCGGTAGTCGGAGAAACGCAGCAGGTATTTGGTCTCGTTGCTGTAGGAGACGACGGAGACTCGAGCCCCCACCGCACAGCTGGTGTCAGCGATGGTGATGTCCTCCAGGAGGGAGAGCGCTGTGGAACGCATCCGCGCAAACACCTGTGGAGTTACGTCAGCGGACACGTCCAGAGCGATCACCAGCTCTGTGGGGAACGGCGGACACTGACTGTGACCTGCATGGAGAAGATGAAACAACCGACACTTAAGCGATGGAAGAGATGGAGCGGTAGGAAGATCTTCCACAGGAAGAACTATAGTACACAATACTCTTAGATATGTAAAGACACATAGAGTATTATAATAATGATAACATTGCAATGCATTGGAGGTTTTGTAGAAACAGAGCATTTAGATTCCCTATAAGAAGTCCTATAGAAGTCCTACAGGGGAGCATTTGCATACAAAAAACATCTCCTAAAGATCTGATCCATAACATGGGGATGATGGTAAAATGTGGATTTAGCAGCAGACGGATCTTACCTGCACAACAAGCTGTTGAGAAATAGGACAAATAAAATAGAATCAAATACAAGTATGAAGATGTGGCAACTTTTAACAGATGATTTTATCTTCTGGTATTATATTATAATTTTAGAATGTTATTATTACTATGATGTTCAATTTTGTGATCAATATATCCAAACAGAAATGGGGGAAAATATTAATGTCAAGCAAAAAATGTGTGTATCCATTTCACAATGGATATTTCACATTATTTTAAACTAATGAATTGCCTGATTGATAAAAATCTTACCACAGTTTTCACGGACATAGTTCACTAGTTCACAGTCCTATTGCAATCCAACAAACAAAAAGCCGAATGACACACACATACTCTAACATCTTTTTACAAACATGATTAAAGGTGCCATTGAAACACATTAAAGATAAAATGGAAGAACATACGGTCCTGGAGCTGGTTCCTGGTAATCCTTTGGGACCCTAAAGATACATAAATCATTATTTAAAGGCCTCAATGAAATATTCTTAATTGCAAAATCCTTTCTATACCTTTTGTGTGAGTATGTTAGAGGCAGAGGAGCAGCTAGCACAGCTGTGCTAACAATGTAGCCATGAGACCAGTCATGCTAGGAGTGTAGTGGGGTCACAAACACACAACAACCTCCCAAAGAACTAGAAATGGATCAAATGTAAAAAGTCCTAACAGAACTGCCCTGCCACTGTGTTCTATTCCACCGTTTGGGTAGCACGCCATCTAGCTGTGACCTAAGAACATGACATTAAAGTCTCCAAAATTTGAGATTTTTGTAGTGGCAGGTAGAAGCAGGTCTTCATGGTTGTCTACATTATCTCCACACAAGGACCACGTACTGTATAAGACCAGAACATGTGTACAAAGTCAAAGGGAATAATGCCCAAATGCTTTGCTTGTTCTTTTGGGAATACATGAAAACACAAGGCCAACAAAATGGCGAGTCACTGGTGAGCCATTTTCTTAGTAGGCAAAGAGTTGATTGCAAATCGAAAAACACTGACCCTGTGTCCGATGATTCCCACCCCCCCGGGATCCCCTGGGAATCCGGAAGTGCCTGTTGAACCCTGTTATGAAACAATAAGACTATAATCCATTTTACATTATCAAATAAAGTAAAAAAAAAAACAGAATGAATCAGACTGAGGTGATTCATTAACTGATTTAAGTATAATTGCATTTTAAGAACGATAAAAAAAAGAGATTAAATATTCTGGCCAAACGAACTCAGGAATTTAACTACAGACGATTAATAATGATTAGCAACACAGAGACTGCCTTACCGGCCTCCCCGGGGGTCCCCTGGGGCCCGACACACCACCAGAGCCCTTGGCACCATCCTCTCCCTTACACCCACAACAGTGGAGTTATAAAACACAAAACACACTGCATGTGACTAACAGCATACACAGCATCCAACAGAAGAGTATCCAAGCACTCAGAAAAGGTTTTCTGAGCATTCTGTGATTTCAGATTTAAGACATTTTACCTGCAACCCAGGGTAACCAGGGAAACCCGCATACCCCTGTGAGAGTGGACATTTTGTCCTGTAAGTTCCATAGCTGTGACATAAAATGTATGGCCACATAATTGACAGCACTGCTTGCAATAGACATCGACATCTGCAGGGTACAGTCGTTAAAAGTCCCTGAAGTCTCTGCAGCACTAATCCTGAACTAATGAAAGGGTTCCACACATGGTCTGATCTGAAGGTCAGGGTTCAGAAACGAGACTGTACCTGCTGGCCTTTCTGGCCAGGTGGTCCAAAGTCATCTGGGCCAGGATGACCCTGTGCCAAAGAAAAGTGAGATTTTACATAACTGCTCAACAAATCTGCAACATGTGCTCAGCTATTTACTATTGGTATGTTCAAAGTAGCTGATAAACATCTGTCAGCTAAAGCAAGGCATTAAAATTCCTATACTGATAGAATGCTGTGTTTGATTTAAAGGTAGAAGTCTATGAGAGCATAAAGACCGGTGATCCCCTGACACCCTCTGGTCCAATATTGCCTTTACTGCCAATGTCACCAGGCAGACCCTAAAACAGTTAGACACACACACACACACACACACACACACACACACACACACACACACACACACACACACACACACACACACACACACACACACACACACACACACACACACACACACACACACACACACACACACAGGGGTTGATGCACAGATGCATACATGTTGACAAAAACAAACATTCCAAGCTCAGGCATAGAAGATGACACAGTAAAAGACAAAGAGTGTGTATCATACCTGTCTACCTCTCGGCCCCTGACTTCCTTTAGGTCCTTTACCTCCTGCTGAACCGTACAGTCCCTGTGGAAAGGTGATGGCTTTCAGTCAGTCACAAAGACTCAGCCTTCAACTTCTTCCCTCCGAAGGTTTGATGATATTAAACAATAAGGATAAGTGAGAGACGTCCACCTGCACTCCAGGGCCGCCCGGATAACCTTTTTGACCTTTGACCCCATGTGCCCCAACGGGACCCTCAAAGAGACAGAAGACAAAAGAAAACACAAGAAAATTAACGAGCAATGTATGAGATGACATTTTTTAAAAACAAAATAAGGGTTTGAGGGTTCTTTTCTGCTTAATTTGGAGTATATGGGTGTGATTTTCCAAAGTCATTTTCAGTTAAGCCTGTAGCTGCAGAAAAAAACTCAGCATTTTTAACAAGTGAAGTTGCTAAAACAGATTACGTGGTGACAGACAAGCTCTGTACTGAACTTTAGTGAAACCTGGCTGCTTTGACAGTAATGATTTCTGCTATGGATCTAACACGTTTTTCACGTAGCAGAAGAGGGCTGGATAAGAGAAATACATTGCTGAAAGATTTCTGTTAGCAGCGGCCCGTGAAAGCCTGGGCATTTTATTGACTTCAACGGTTGGATTCTCTTTGTGAAATTGTGAGGTCTGGCCTTACAGCACACAGAAAAATCTAATCTGAACTAATCTGATAGGCTTTGCGTGTCACTTTGAATGATTCTCAATAATAGTCTTGTGTGTGGTGGTGGGTGCATATGTGTGGATGGGAGAGAGAAAATAAAATAAGAGTCCTCACCTGGAAACCCGGATATCCAGCAACACCTTCCTCTCCAGGTTTTCCTGCCACGGTGGATGGAGTTCCCTAAAATAAATAAATACGTAAATAAATATATCATTTAGAAATTGAATAGAGTGCAACAGAAATGCATGAACCATAAATATAAGTGATCATATTTCAGATAAATGGCCCTCTTACTTGTCATCCCCACGGTCAACGCTAAGGCACACAGCTTAGTCCCCTAAGAGCATGTAACGTTAAGCATGCAATCCTGCATAGAATGCTCTCTCACCTTAGGACCTGGGGGACCCTTCCTTCCAGGGAAGCCCTATAAACAAAGACACCACTCAGAACGTTCGGAATTCTTGCAGAATTTACATTTCTCTCCCAACTGTTTTATGCTGCAGCGTGCTTTGTCTAACACGGGACCTGGACAAGATTTGGCTTCCAAACATCATCACCTCATAGGAAGAAACAACGCCAACATTTTTCGTCCAAAAATGAAGATAAGCAAAGTTAATCTTAAAGTAAACATTGGTACATTAGAGGAGAGGCTTTGTTCCAGCTCTAGACAAGCTGAGGACATATCGGGGAATCTTATGTGCTCACGGGTTCTCCGTTCTCCCCCAGGATGCCGGGAGATCCATCTGGGCCTTGACCGCCCTGCCAACAGAACAGACTAAATGAACACAGGGCCCTTCAGTGGCGTGTATATTTAAGATAGATACAAACACAGATACACACAGACACAACTTTTCGCCGAGTTTTGGAAAGACGAGCTAATGCCTCAACAGTCGGTTCTTGCAAATATTAGCCTACTTGATTCTAATGCTCTGACGAACTGAGACAAGCCTGCTACTGGGTGTTCTAACTTGCTGTATTATATTGCATGATAAGTGCGGCATACCACTACAAATATATCAACAAACAATGTATTAACAAAACAGAAAGGAAGGAAGCAGACTAATGCTCACAGGATGGCCGATATATCCTCTCTCTCCCCTTGGACCACGGACCCTGTTGTCCAGTCCAGGACTCCCCTACAATGACAAAGTAATGTTCCATACAAAGCGCATTAATGTGCCATATTTTGTCAATTGTGATTTTTACACCGCAATCGAAATTTGTCCTCCGCTTTTAACCCATCTGTGCAGTTAGAACACACACACACACTAGTGATCACTAGGGGGCTGTGGATCACACGTGCCCAGAGAGGTGGGCAGCCCTAGCCTGGCGCCCGGGGAGCAATTGGGGTTAGGTGCCTTGCTCAAGGGCACCTCAGTCATGGCCTCAGGTCTGGGAATCGAACCCACGACCCTCCGGTCACAAGACCAGTTCCTTACCACCAGGCCATGACTGCCCAGACAACATTACACAACACTATTTATAATATCCAAAAATGACAATACGTTTACTCTCTAAAAACTGCATTTACACATGAACCATACTTGTTTAGAATGTGGCAAAAAAAACCAAAACAATATAACTTGTGTAATATGATAAATGATGTTATGAATAGTGAACGTGTTGTATGATGGAAAAAATGCTCACGGGATCTCCTTTCACACCACGCTTTCCCTTAGCGCCAGGACTCCCTCGAACGCCTTTCACACCCTGGAGACAGAGAGGAGACAGAGGGAGCAACTATACAGCAATGATTTATGGGAAATTACAATTATGATTCATTACAAACTATTAACTCTTTGTCATCATGGGCACAGTATATACAGACTAATGCACTAATATTATATTAGTTTTTATAGTATATACAGACTAATATTGCTTTTGTTTTTCCAAGACTGACCAGCAGGGCGGTGCTAAAGTTGTGGTTCTTAGGTAAAGAAGCAGCCATATTTGACATGTTCATTTTGTCATGTTGCTGTCTAAATCATTTTAAAGACTTAAAGAAGTACGGTGGGAGGTATTTACTGGACGTCCTGTATCTCCCTTCAGTCCTGCTGCTCCGTCTCTTCCTGCCTCACCCTGTTCAGGACAGAGAACAGACGACACAGATCAATGAAGGAAATGCCGCACATGCATCCTGGCTGCGGCCATGTTTTAGGAATCTCCCATTTAGGTTTGTACACGTAAACACTGTATCCTGGTTACTTGTTCTAGTCCTGAGAATTGCTTTTCTGTAAAGCCTCACAAACTTTTCTGGATTTCTCCAGAACGTCAGCTATCAGTGCGGCCAGGTCTTCTATTCAAATCACACGCTGGTTAGTCACAGAAACTCATGGGTGGGTGGCATACCACACGGCAGCCAAAAGATTCTCTTTTCTGGAACGACGAGGGAGTTGTGTGAGTGTCAGGCCTGCCTCAACCCATGCAGAAAGAAACGCAACAGATTCGAGTCGCTGCTAATCCCAAAACACTCCACAGAAGTGTATACAAGAATGTGATTAGCCAAATTACTCAATGTAAATATTATAATCCAAACATGGTCAGAGTGGGCATAATCTTCATAATCAAGTGTATAAATAATGAAGATACTCGTATATAAACACATTCACAGAAAACTAGAAAAGAACAAAATCAGCTTAAAATCCTAAAAAAACCTCTTAAAATCCAAACATGTTATTAATATTGCACGGCACATTATGCACTAACGACTTGATTTATTATGAATTATTCAGTAACCGCATTAAAACTCATGTAAAAGATGGGCAGTTACAAGAGTAACGAATGAATCTGGCCCACCAACGACTCCTGAGATTTAGGCGACCAGCTCGATAAACATACATTCTGCCAAACAGCTAAAGCTGTTGCGTCAACCATGCAGTGTTAATGCAGGAAATAAACAGATTGTGCTCGGAGTAAACCGCAAGGGTTCGTGTACGAGTGTGAATCAAGTAGCGGGAAAAGGAGTTTAGAAATGGGAGAGAAGGCTGAGAGAGACGTGAATTACCTGCTCGCCATCTACACCATCGAGCCCAATCTGCCCCTGTTCTCCCTGTCAGACGTACATGAGAGGGTCAAGGAAGGAGACCAATCTTCTCTAAACAAATGAATGAAGTCAGCACGGGGCGCTAGACTGGCATTCTTAAAGCGGCTAATTGGCGAAGCAGCCATTTGCATCACTTACTCTATTTCCAGCATAGCCTATGGATCCCTGTGGAAAATATGAAAAGATATAATCATTCAGACCACAAACACAGAAATCTGACCAATGGCCAGTGAGATGGAGACTCTTCCCAACTCTTCCCAACCTGTGAGCTTCCAGATTTTCAAGCCTCATTTTAGATTAATGTAGTATCCTAAGCAAGCAGCCGATATTCCTGCAACATTTCGGTGATACCTTGGGACCTTTTTTTCCAGAGCAGCCCTGATGTCCTTGGGTTCCGTTGAGGCCTGGTAAACCTCTTCCACCCTGTCCCAAACCACAGATGGATTTGATCACCGTAACATTCATTGAGCTTCCTGCAATACTATCAAACACCGGAATCATGGTGAAGCAAGAATGTAATGGTACTGAGAAATGCACCATAGTGCTAGCAGTAGGAAGAATATGAGATGATATCATCGGTCTAAAACACTCCAATATCTCACTAACCATGACTCCAGTTTCACCAGGGTATCCAGGATAACCTCTCAGTCCAGGAAAACCCTTCACATCCACAAAAAAAACAGTTAGCAGAAAATTCCCAATTCTCATTCAGTTCTAAGAATCCCAGTAAAGCCAAAACTCCATCACACTCTTTTTGCCCTTTTTGTTCACATTCTGGATCTGAATCTATGACTCCTCCACATGCTTTCACCAATGCTTTTTACAGCACTACATCAGCCACAGGAATAATGGAGTCAATGTTTGTCCCTGTGTGGGACCAGACCTTTACTCCCGGGAGACCAGGGAAGCCACCGGGCCCGATTGCACCGCTGCAGGTGCACGACACATCACAGCACTCTGCTGAAGCCACGGCCTTCTACATGCGGAGAAACAAGGACAGGGGGCAGAGGTCTAAGGGCAGGCTGATGCACAGCACCTAATGCATCCTTAATGCAGAATGTTACGCATGGCCAGAGATCAGACCAGACCAGAGATCAGAGAACAAACCATACACCTTAGTTATAGTGCTTGGATTTATTCAAATGATACAAGTATTTAAGCACTTCAACTCACAATTTGGTCCTGCAAGGCACTTCCAACATTCAGCATGTTGATGGAAAGAGGTTGATTATAATAAAAACCCCGTCCAAATTCCAACTGCCGGTAGTCCACGTTACCATCCAGGGCCACAATCATAAGTGCACTGACACCTAAGTCACAATATTACGAGACCCAACTGTGTGTGGTATGTATAAAAGGTCTGAGCAAAGTATAAATTAATATATTAAAGAATTAATACTTTAATTCAGATTAAGAAAAATACATGCGATTTCAGGTTGGTCTATAAGATAAATGAGATAAAAACAGTATAGCATCTGCAGATGACTGCACTGTGACACCAGCATTACTAAAGTAAAACTGCTTTAGTTTTTTCTGGATTCTTCACAGTGAGTCTTGGTTTCGTAGCATGTTTTTCCCTTAAATGGGTATACCACTCTCCCGAAGGCTGTCAGAACTCTCCTTCAGATGCTCCAAGGTATCATCAAGCCCATCTGTGAATAGAATCACCACCTGGAGAAACAGCATTCACACAATCAACCATGTGTTTATAGCTGGACTCTGTTCCAATACAGAAGCATGTGGATTCCATTTTGTGCGATTCATCTGTTCCCTGAGTCTGTTTTTACTTCCTTTATCTGACTCTGCAGGCACCCTCGAGTATCCTCTTGGGTTAAATAAGACAACAACATTTAGATCTCATCTGATCAATAAGTCAGAGGACCTGATGGTTATATAGGAGATCAACAATGCTTTGAGGAGTAGATTTAGCTGACTCACCTTCACTCCGGCTTGAGAGGAACCAAACTTCTGTGCAAAGGAGTTCAGCAAAAGTGCATTGAAGCCCATGGGTACAGCAGGCCTCAGAGCCAGGACCTTCCTGACCACATTTTCATTATACTCCTCGAAGGCGAAGTCGTCGATAATCCTCCCATCTCGCCCAGAGACCAGACGGAAGCCAATCCTGATTTCAGCTTCGTTCACGCTGAGGCAGCAGAGGGGTCCTACCATAGACATCCGCTGGATGGCTGCGCCAACGAGAGCATTGGTGTGTGGTCCAAGAAGAGGCTGCGAGCTTGTTCGTTGTGAAACACCAAACCCAATGCCAATGTCAACAGAGCAACCTGACCGCCAGGACAAAGCAGAACACAATCAATCAATCCTTTCAATGAAACCTGAAGTCAGTGAACAGCAGAATAAAGGGATACTCAGAGGTGGGCATTCCAGGTTCAGAAAGTAAAAGTCCTCAACAAGATTTTGCTCAGGCTTCCTGGATTGTGTTGATTCCACTAATTTTACCTGGTTTGCACTAAGACATGTAATGTAGCTCTTATCATTAGACTATATCCTACTTCCCATATTATACAAAATAATAAATTGTAATTTTGTTGCTTCGATTTGCATTGAGACATAAGAATAAGAAACTATGGAAGCCTGTGTTGCACTCCACCCTAAACCAAGTTACATGATAAAACAGGATAACCAGGGTTGACATGGCCAGACATGCTGTAACGATGCCATTGTTCTGCCTTTGATGGCCGCTACTATATACTGTACATGTACCATAAAATGATCCGCAGAATGAAAGTAGAGGATATATTGTGCTGAGATCAAATCTGCTTGGGAGTTTCATGGTAAACATGAAAATCTACTGGTAATTCAACCCCCACAAAGTTATTTACTGATTGTTTGATTGTTCGATTTTTTTTACTTAGTATTCCATGTCCATCCAAAGACATTTTATAAATTATTTAGTTTTCAGTTCATCTTGTTCCTACTGAAATCTTTCTAGATTTTGTATTTCTTCCTCAAACTGGTGTATTTGTACAACCGTGTGACCATTTGAGCAGATGCTATACTTCTTTTGAATAAGGTTTTATCCTATGATTATCTATTTATTATAATAAAAAATCTTGGTACCCCTAATACGATCATCTTACAATGTCTATTGTAAGACAGAAATGTGTCTAAAGTGTTCAGTGCCATATCAGAACGTGTTTTAATGGTTTTGTGAGGACTCAGAGGTCCAGGACTGGACATGAGGAATATTGTTAGCAATGGATTCCTTTTTCTTCAGAACACAAATGTGGCCACTAACCACGTGGATCAGGAATTACTAAAGGGGTGCAAATGGCTTGAAGGACTTTGGTTGTGGTCGTCTTCAGCGGAAGACTCTCGAAGCTCTCAAAGAAGATCCGTTCCTTTGAGCCTGCAATTTTGAGGAGCTCATGCTGGTTTATGTTGTTGCCAATTCCGATGACAAATATCTCAATGTCCTTTGCTCGCAGTTGAGACAGACTCTGCAGATCCTCGTCATCATTTGCTTTGCCATCAGTGATGAGCAACAAATTCTGTGAGACTCCCTTCTTTATCCTGGAGCCATGTTCTGCTTTGAAGTAGTCCTGTATTAACTTCAGGCCAGCCCAGGTGTGCGTTCCTTGTCGTCGTTGGGTAATGTCACGTATACCTTGTTCCACTCCTGCTAAACTGTTATACTGGTTCAGGTAGAAGTGATCCAGTAATTTGTCACTGAACTGAGCCACACCAACCTGCCATCTGTCTGGTGCAATTTCAAGTTTTTTAACCAGGTCAATCAAGGCAATCTTTACTGTTTCCCAATCCAAAGGTCCAATTGACTCAGATCCGTCAATCATAATGACCAGGTCCGCCTCTTCCTTCTCGCACACTGTAGAAAAAGAGTACTTTAGCAAGTTATACCATCAATTGTGCTTACAATAACTTGCATTATTTGAGTTCATTGTTGTGCAAATAAGTTGTACCTGGTTTTGTCAGATTGCAGAGTTCTTGAGTAATGGGTTTATACAAGGTTTCCAGGGCCTGGTAGGTGTCCACATAGAAGGCCCTTTGGTTATTCACTGTAATGCTCCTGAGTTCATCCACACGGGCACCTGACACTCCAATAGCAAACATGTTGATCTCCGAACCTTGAAGATCTGAAGGCCAACCTGCTAGGCCAGAGGTGTCAGCGATGGGCCCGTCCGTGATCAGGAGGAGCACCTGGGGGATGTGTTTGGCACGTCGTCCTCCATGCCCCACGGTGAAGAATGAGATGGAGTACTTAAGGGCCTGCGCTGTGTTTCTGCGCCCACCGAGTGGTTGCAGCTCAGAGATGGCCTTCAGCACCTCGGCTTTGCTGGAGTACTGGCCCAGGGTGAACTTGGACTGAGGTTGTTCCGCATAGATGATGGTGCCAATTTGAACCCGTTTTGGCCCAACCTCAAATCTGCTTACCAAAGTGTCCATGAAGCTTTTCATGTTCTGGAAGTTCTCTTTGTTGATGCTCCCAGCAACATCCACCAGGAAGATTATATCTATTAATTCAGGTCTTTTGCACTCTGGAGAGAAAAAAAGTCATGTTTTTTACCACTTATTTCATGCTAAAAATATTTTCACAATACCAACAAAGTGATAGCATCCTTGGAATGTATCATCTTTGCCATAACTACTCAACATGGATAGTGTAAATAGAAACCTAATCTGGCGAGTGTTATGCATCTCTTACCAGTATTGCAGATCTTAAAGATGACCTCACTACCCAAGGCCTGCATGGATCCAAAGTTCTTCTCCATGTAGATCCTCTCACGGGATCCCGAGATTTCAAGCAGCTCATCTCTATTAGCATGACCCATACCAACTGCGTAAATATTAATGTTCCTGCGTCTCAGCATCCTAGCTGGCAGCGTTACGTTGTCTTTGGACAAACTGTCAGTAACGACTACCAGAAACTGCAGAGTGTTAGCACGACCCCCACTAGCCTCCTCAAACACCTGTGTCACTTCCTCAAGAGCTTTGCCTGTGAAGGTTCTGCCTCCAAGCTGCTTCATGGACAATATTTCTTTTTGCAGTTTGTCTTTATCATAAAAGCCATTTAGAGGAAATTCCACTCTTCCGTTTGTGCCGTACTGCACGACAGCAAGACGTACCCTGTTTTGTCTAATGGGAAGTTTCTCGACAGCAAACTCTATCAACTCCTTCATGTGCTCAAAGTCTATGTTGTCAACATCATCTGCGCCATTGATCAGAAAGACAACATCTGCCAAAAGGTCATTGCAGACTGCAAAATGGAGAAAAAGAGTGTCGTTTAATTCCAGTAAAATTTGACTTGAAAAGCCTCAGGAAATATTACAAAATTTTCTATAAAGTAATATAATTTATACCAATTTTTCTCCACCCGCATATTTTACTCCATATGCCTGATAACATTAAATCATTCATTTTGAAGCTGGAAAACTTTTAGCCACTATCTATATGGAATCCTTACCTTCAAATGAACAAATTTCTTTAAGTATTTTGCTTTTAATTTGCTTAAGGGCATCATAATTATTGACGAAGAATGTCCTTTTAGGGCTTCCAGACATATCTTCCAGCTCGGCCTTATCTGCATCTTTCACACCAATGGCATAAATGGTGATGTTCTGCTTCCTCAGTTCTTCAGCGGGAACTTTCACTGGTGTACCGACAGGCTCAGATTTGCCGTCTGTGATCACGATAAGAAATTCTCGAACCTTTTCCCTGCGCGTTTGTTCTGCCTGCCTGAAGAGGGGGATCATTGCCTCTAGGCCCAAATCTGTCCTGGTGCCACCTCCTTCCATAAAAAGTGCTTTCACTGCTCTTTCCACGTCAGCTTTTGTGTTGTAAGTGTTCAAGTGAAACACTATGGTGGCGGTGTCTGCGAATTTCACCACACCGATGCGCACCTTGTCTGGGCCAATGTCAAACACATGGAGGAACTCTAAAATAAAGGCTTTCATGTCATCAAAGTCATCATAGGTAATACTTCCCGATTCATCCAACAGGAAGTAGATGTCAGCTTCAGCTGTGAACTTGCAGCCTGTAAAAGACAAAGTTTATTTAATTCTTTCAACAACATGCTTTAGAAAGATTTTGAAGAAGCTACAATATAAAGACAATATAAGGATAAAGAATCCTTTACATCTCTCTTTTGAGCATATTGGGGGAAAACCCAAATATAATGTATAAAATATAAATATTTTGTTCAGTGTCACAAACCTTGATGGAGTGTGATATTTTTCAGCAGAGTTACAAAAGCATCATTAATGTTTCCACAGAGGCTTCTGGTTAACAGGCTGGACAATGCACTGAGCTTTGTGAAATTCTCCACATCAAACACAAACTTCCTGGGTGGATAGGAGGCAATCTCCTGCAGTTCATTATTACCAATGTTTTTAACACCCAGGGCAAATATGTTAACGCCTAGACGACGCAGTTCCGCTGCCGGATTACTAACGTCATCTGCAGACGTCCCCTCGGTGATGACCACCGCTATCTGCTCAACGTGCTGATCTTGTCGGCTGCCTCCGGCTTTGGTGAACACCCGCTCCTTGGCAAATATGAGAGCAGCTCCCGTATTCGATTTCCCTCTGCCATAGGACAGAGTCTTGACGTAGTCCAGAATTTCCTTCTTGTCGCTGAAAGTGTTCAAGTAAACATCAGCCCTGGGTGTGTTACTGTAGTGGACGATGGCTATTCTCACTTTGCCCATGCCCACATCAAGGCCAGCGATGGTGTTCCAGATGAAGGTGCGTATTAGGTGAAAGTTTGCTGGTCCAACGTTCCGAGATCCATCAATGATAAATGCTATATCCGCTACCTCAGCTGCTTTGCACTCTGAGAGCACACAAGAAAACCTTAATGCAATTAACACATTTATCAATCATCAATCAAAATGTAATTTTTTCATCCATATAATTGTAGCTCAAAAAATAACATTGTTTACATTGCAGACATTTGTCCAAAATCTATTTAAATGCACCTTCTCTGACTGTAAGTGGCTCTTCAGATTCAAGTGTGGTCTTGACTTTCTGCAGAATGTTTGGTGTATCTGACTTGTAGCTCTGTTGGGGACTAGCAATGTCCTCTAGCTCATCAGCTTCTGATTGGCCAAAGCCAACAGCAATCACATTCACAGCATCGTTTTTGATCTTGCGTGCTGGCCAAAGCACGTTGTCATCTGATTTGCCCGCCGTCAACACCAGCAGGATCTGTTTAAAGCCCTGAGAGATGCGACTGCCAGCCGTGCTAGTAAAGAAGTTCTTGCGGGCATATTCTACGGCGTTCCCAATTCTCCGTGGGGCTCTGGGCTTCAGCCGGAGATTCCGGATGGATGACAAGATTTCCTCTTTGGTTTTACTGGTACTGAAAAGGAACTCCTCCTCAACATCCTTGCTGAACTGAGCGAGACCAACCCGGTTGGTGTCTCTCCCTATATTGATCTGGTTGACTAGTCGTATTAGGAAATTCTTCATTTGTTGAGCCTCTTTTCTTAAAGTTGTGCTGTCGACCAAGAAGAAGATATCTGCGAACTTCATGCCAAAAGCTAAATGTGGAAAACAGAATTGATGTTGGAGTTATTATTAGCAATGTACTGTATAGTCTAATTATTTAAATATGATATGAACATATAAATGTCACTGTGAAGTCAACCATTACAAAAGTATGTTAACATACAACATACAATAATCATGTCAACTGAATCACCCCAATAACTTATAAATTAACCAAAAATATACTGTTTACCTCGCATCTGATCCCCGACAACATGACACACTCTCATATGCAGTTTCTCAACCAGTCCCTGTAGCTTCTGGTAATTCTCGACACTAAGTAGGAATTCTTCTTGGGGACTGTTAGCAATGGTGCTTAGCTGTCTGGGATCTACATCTCTGGTTTTAATAACAAAGATGACAACTCCCTGCTTTCTGAGATTCTGGGCCGCCTCCTCGGCTGCATCATTGGAGTCGCCGTTGGTGATCACTATGGCGATACGAGGGACATTTTTTCTGGCTTGGCTGAAGTAGCTGTCCCGAATGTAGTCCAGGGCATCAGCGATATTTTTGCCACCCTTGCGGTACACAATGCTGTCCAGATTCTTGAGTAGATCTGCTTTGTCTGCGTGTGTATCAAGCAGGAACTCCTGGTAAGGTGCATGGCTGAACTGGGCAAGTCCAACTCTTACCTTATCACCCCTGACTTCGAGTCCATCTACAAACGTGTGCAGGAAATGACGTACTTCAGCAAAGTTGGTGTCTCCAACGCTGTCAGATGAATCCACCAGCAGGACTATATCTGCCGAAGGAATCTCACGACATTCTGTGATCAAGGATCAGAATGGAATTCAGCATGTGAACATGTCAGGCAGTTTTAGACATTGCAGTGAATTGAATCATCATATACCATCCAAAAAAGAAGCAAACAGCAAAAATAATAAATGTTTTTTTTTTCTACTTAGGTGATATAACTGTTCAAAAAGACTACAAAAAACATAAAAATTTAATAGATCATCTTTGTTTCCATTTACCCTTACCTGCCTGCACTGAGGTGATCTCTTTCTTGGCCTCTTCCACAGTGGCGCAGAGTTTATGTATTACATTTTGTAAGATCTCCTGCAGGGCGGCGAAGTCCGACACACTGTACACGTGCTGGTCGTAAGGCTGGTTGGCGATCTCCTTCAGCAGCTTCTCATCTGCGTCTTTGATCCCGATGGCGTACAGTTTGACTCCCTTCTGCCTCAGTTCCTGTGCGTGCGGCTCCACCTCATCCTGGGAGTTTCCGTCCGTGATGACCACGCCGATCTGAGGCACGTTCCATTTGGCCCGGCTCCCTGCCTCCTCCACAAAGTGAGTCTTCAGCAGGAACTCCAAGCCGAGGCCTGTATTGGTGCCGCCGGTTTTGTAAGGCAGCCTTCGAATGTAGCCAACAATATTTTGCTTGTCCTCGTATGTATTTAGGTAAAACTCAGTGCGGGGTGTGTCGCTGAACTGAACCAGGCCTATCCGGACTTTATCCGGGCCAATGTCAAAGCTGGACACCAGTGAGGAGAGGAAATCCCGGATCTGTTGGAAGTTGCTGAGGCCAATGCTGGCTGAGCCGTCAACTAAAAACACGATGTCTGCCATGGCTTCCTGTGTGCAGGACGCTGTGTTCAGCTGTGTTCCAGCTGGAGGGGAGAATGCAGCTCATTTATAAATGCCAATAAATCCATGATGTTATAGTGTGTGTGTGTGTGTGTGTGTGTGTGTGTGTGTGTGTGTGTGTGTGTGTGTGTGTGTGCGTGTGTGTGCGTGTGTGAGTGTGTGTGAGTGTGTGTGTGTGTGTGTGTCTGTGTGTGTGTGTGTGTGTATATAATACCAGACAAAAGTTTGGACATAGTTGACTCAATGTATGTTCCTTATAGTTTTATGGGTATTTTTAGCCAGTGGTTTACGCTTAAATTTGCTTCTCGTTTTTCCAAAATACAATAATAATAATAATAATAATAATAATAATAATAATAATAATAATAATAATAATAATAATAATAATAATAATAATAATAATGACCTTTTAAATTAATTTGATTTGCCTGCACAGTAAATTTAAAAATTTTGCCCTTCATCCTATAGGTGCTCAGTGTACATGAGAATATGTTCAGGGCTGTCACGTTGAGGACCCCGGCCCCTTCCTTTTGGGCGTGTGTTTACATTGTCCACGTGCATCGTCTGCGTCTGTGGATCTCCGTGGTTGTGGTTGTGTCTTGTGATGATCCGTCTCACCTGTGACTCGTCTCGTAATCACGTGGGGCTAATGTGGTTTGTCTATTTAATATGCGCTCACGCAGTGTCCTGTGCTCGTCGTTGTCTACAGTTTACACGTCTGTGTGTTGTTACATATTCTACGTGCGCTGTATGCGCTATATTTGTGTTAAAAATAAAAGTGATGTCTGTTAAACCAGCGGATCTGTGTCTCGTCCATCTGCCGCCTCCCGCGTCACAAGGGCATCACAGGTGGTGCCTCATGAAGATGGTTAAGAATATATAGAAACTTCATCCCAAACTGACCAGGAATGGATGAAAAACTTTACAATCTACAGTCATCTATTAAGCCATCTGTTTTGGTTTAACATTGCATAGTCATGTGTTATTTCATTATTTTGATACCTTCACAAGTTTTTTCTAAAATGTAGAAAATATAAAAAGGTAAATAAAAAGTTAAAAAACTTTTGACTGGTATATTACCAAATTAATGCAATAAAGCTTGTAAATATTGTGTATCAACACTATAAAAAAACATAAAAATTTAATAAAATGTTTCCTACCAAATTTTTGTGCTTGATAGGGGATGAAGAATAATGCGGTGACAACGGCACTGAGTAATCCCCGAATCACCGCCATCGTCCCGCCGCTTTGTCCTGAGACGGGCAATCCTGGACAACAGACTCATGAAGAAATTGAGAAAAAATTGAATTTATTTGGGGTTTATTTGGTTTATTTCCTTACATTTCGAGATACTGAATGTGTGCTCATAGACATACAATTCATGTCTCATTAAACAGTTTCAAGAATATTACTCTGAATTTGTTTCAGTGCTCACAAATCCAAATGTACACAATATTCTACCCTAATTACATAATTAAAACAACAGAGCATGGATTCTAATGCAAAAAAAATTAAATACTCCTTTTTCTAACAACCATTCTATACTGAAAAATAGCTACGGTTAATTCCTTAATAACATTCACTTAATAACACAACAAAGAAAATTCACACTACCTTTTCTTGTTAATTTTGTAAATTGAGTGATTCATTGTAAAACAAAACCACAAAAATTTACTATTTGTTAATTGGTTATCAGTTATCCCAAAAAACGTAAAGTTTAAGTGTAAAACTGTGTTCTATTCTCCTAACACAAGACCTTATGAAAAGATCTTTGCTACTATGGTGACGACTACAGATTGTTGGTTGCTGTTTTACAGATATACAGTTCTATACAGTATTTGATAATGGAGGTAAAGTGTGTTAAGTAATATGATCTAAAATTAAAAAGTTTATAGTGAGCAGGCATTTTACATGAGCAGTAAATTATTACATTAAAAATTAACAACATCATTTCTATTGATCCCAGTATTTTTAAAAATGAGGATACAGGGGATACTGGTCACAGTTATGGAAGAATTAATTATTTCCATGATCTGCATTCACTTTGTTTTATTTGCCTGGAACATTATATTAATCATGAACTACAATCTGCAGCTATCTCTCAGCAATTAGATTGTTATCTTTAACATTGTACTTGTAGCTTAGTTTTTTATTGAGATGAATGATGTTATTAAAAGAAAGAACAAAATCTAAAAATAATTAGAGACTGTGGACTTACATAAGCCAGTGATCAGTCAGAGAAGGAATCCCAGACAGAATTCAGACACTGAAACATTCAGTTTAAGTAGCGTGTTTATAAAGCCACTCCTCAATGATCTGGCATTACAGAAGAACAGTGTCTCTCCCACACACACACACACACACACACACACACACACACACACACACACACACACACACACACACAAGCTACTGATTTCCACACTATGTGGAAAATTATGTGGAGTATTATCTATCTACATAACTACCTGCCTCTATATTTACCTAGCTGACTCCCTGCCTATCTAACAAGATTATATAATAATAATCATTCAGATAAAACCAAAATATTTAGCATTTAACACATTTACTATCTAGTGCTAAGAAAATTAATCCATTATAAGTTCAATTCAGTAATGTGATGTAACAAACCTAATCGGCAGATGCATTATATTGAGGAGGAGAACCGAGATCAGCGTGTCCATCATGGTAATGGCCCAGTGTACATGCTGACAGTACCGAGCAGCCTGGACTCCTCACTGACTTCCGTCTGTTCTGTCTGCATTCTTGGTGCAATACGCAAACTGAAACATGTAATGCTATCTGGCACGAACTCTGATTTTGATCCTCATTCAAACGTACACTTTTCTGACTGTATTTGTGTTTGCGACGGGCTTACAGGTGCCGTGGGTGTCTGAAGTGACACGGCACTTGGCTGTTCTGCGGGACGAGAGTGGGATGCTGGCGTGGTTTGAACATGCAGTGCATCAGGACATCTCCCAGCTGGACTACATGAACCTTAAGTAGGTCACACGTAAGCTGCCTTAATGCAGTTAGTGCAAACAATGTAGTCAAATCACAATGCTGTCACATTCCTGTATTGTGTATAAACCAATCTGATTGTAAACACTGATTAACACAATAGCATAAGTCTCTATGTTCTCTATCTCTCTCTCCATCTCTATCTTTCTCACACACACACACACACACACACACACACACACACACACACACACACACACACACAGAGTTTTGCATTACTTTTGTGATAACAGAGACACCAGCTCTGTGATAACACCCTATGGTTTCAAGCCTGTCCCTGTTCTCATGAATGATATTCGACACACCAAAATACATGGTTTGCTCAGCTGTGTAAATATAATGTAGGTCAGCTGGATGCTCCAACTGCTAAGTTTGATCTCTGTTTCACCGAGATTTCACTATAAATATTAGTTTTATTTTGAAGCTTATTGGTTATTTTCTTTGGAAGAAACAGTTCCTGTCTGTTTTGTCCCCCCATATCCTGGTCTGAGACATGGGACCAGATGAGACGTTTCACTCTGCAGAAGGCATTCAAGTCAATGGGATTATTAGCCGGCCTGGGATTATTTTTAACCCCCTGCAAGCAGTTTCAACCAAGCTGAATTTGTGAAATATGTCATTATGATTAATTTACTGCATCTTTTGTAATTAGTGTTCATACATTTCTGTTGTCTTGCTTTTACTGAGGGCACTGAACCCCTTCAGTGAAGACACTGTCAGGTATCTTAGGTGTAAATACAGATCCAGAATTCAAAGCTTCAGGTGAGGCCGTGTCAGAGGAGTGGTCCTCGGTGGAGAAATACTCAGATAGAGTCGTAACCTCTACACAGTCCAGAGCTCCTCCGTTTTTCTAGCATTAATATTTATATTATAGAGGTCGTACAGTTATGCTGGCTATCATCATGCCGTTTTTATTTAGACAGACATGGTGCTTCTGGCTGTGGTATTTATCTCTCCTGCTTCTAGTTCCTATTCCAGTTCCACAGAGGACTGCACTTTTAGTCGATTATGTTGTCAATGAATAGTAGCCTAATATAATAATAATAATTATTATTATCATAATTATTATTGTTATTGCTGTTATGTTATTATATGCTGTATTATATATTTAGCATTGCTTGTGTGTTCTCTACGTTCATTACATCTGGTTCGTCTCTATTTGCCCACTTCCACCAACAAGCAAAAAAGTCTGTAAACTAAACGGCTACTAAAGACTACAAATAGAAGACTATAGAATAGAAAAGCCATTTCGTCTGTTTAAGAAGATATAACAAACATGGAGGATACTTAAAAAGAACCTTCTAATAGGAGGAGAAACTCTCTAATAGGAGGAGCAAGTTTATGTCACGTCAGTGGTGATGTTGGGACTGTTAGGAGCTCAAAGCATCACTGTAAAATTACATTACACAAAAATATAAACAGCCCACTTTATGCACAATTCCAAAGGTGATGTGAATTCAATCTGTATTGGCTTACTGTGAGGAAACAGGTTCCCTGCTTCTCTGCCCCCAGGAGGGCTTTGGGGTTTTTTAACTTGTCCTAAGTGATGCACATGAATCTATTTACACTTACAATCGACCCCCATTTAAGAATTCTAATTATTTCTCTTAGAACAGACTCTGTCCCTGAAGCTCAAACAGCATATCGGCCCAAATCCAGGTTTTTGTCATCACTGTGATCCAGTGGTGAACATGACACACGTCTCCCTCAGAGAACTCGTGCAAACGTTACCTCCTGTTTTGTCACTCAGTTTCACTGGTAGATTCTCCATAGTGCGTGTCCCATGTGGAGGACGACGTCATGAGGAAGTGTGCTTCTGGGCTGGAGGTGTTCCATGGGTACGGTCCTGATAGCTGGCTAGCTCAGAGTGTTCCCTTAGGAGAATCCCTAGGACAGTAGAAAATCCCTCCCTGATGACCATCCCTGTGTTAGGAGGGCAGATCACACGCCCCTGCGCTTGGCTGTGCTGTCTGGACCGCTGTCTGAATTGCAGTACTGAAGCACCACTGTGCCCAGAGCTGATCCGGGAACAGCCCTCCCCTAGTCTAAGATTCCCTGCAGTCATTGTGCCCAGGTCCAGGAACAGCCTTGTCCTAGTCTAAGCTTTTGTAATGTCTACATGTTTTTGTGTTTATCCTGGCTGGACTTTAATAATGCTATGGTGTAATTTCAGTATGTTGATACTTAAATGAATTGCTTGAAAATTGCTTTAAATTACATATGGATTGTGAAATTCATTGCTTTGTTGCATTCATTTGAAATTGTTCAGGATTTAAACATTAGAGATATCAAAGATGTCATCTTTGTTTTATAAAACTGTGAAAGTGACAATCATTTGAATTTACACTTTATTACGTATGATAGAGAAATGTAAATTGTTAATAGTTTATTTTTTTCATTATTATTTGTAAATAAACAAAATTGTATGATAAAACCATAGGTTTTGACTGATTTTTATCTGCAGACTTTCATCTATTTAACAAAAGCTTTTTCAGTACAGGGTTAGGGTGAAGGGTGAACACATGACCTTTATTACTCCTCAATCCCCCAACCCCTAAAACACCAGGACGGTTTTTTTTTATGATAAAGAATTTGTGTAAAACTCTTGTTTGTCCACTAGGTGGCCACAAAACGAAATGATTTGGCTGACGTCACTAACGCTGGGACCTCGCAGTTGAGGCGTGTGTGCTGTTGGCTGAGAGGAAGCGTGAGTCAGGTCTAAGCATGTATACAGAGCAAAACTACGTTATGTTCCTTCATAATACCGTAGTTAACAATAATGAACAGAACTCTCCTAGTTCTATGCTGCCTGCCAATGTGCACAGAACACACTCAGCAGATTTTGCTTAGTATGTCTGCCATGGCGAAGAGACACCCAGTTTGGGGTGTATTCTATAAAACACCTGTAGTGTTTCTGTAATTACCACAGCAATGATGGTGAAGGCATAACAGCATTGCACATAGACTTCCTGTTAGAACCAGCGTATAGCAGTATTAGATTCAGAGCCAGACCATGATTTTCCCACAATGCAATATGTATCAAAGCGACCGAAACAGAACCGCATGAAAAGATGACAGTGCCATCTTTGTGACATCTGCTGCCTCCGGAGAATCATCGCCTTGGCATCATCAGACCAAGGGGAGTTCTCCCACAAGTAGACATATACTGCATTTAAACAATGTTGGGCTCTGATTATGACTTCCGTTGCTAACAGCACTCTATTTACTTCATTAATACATTTTCCATGATCAGTTAAAATGAGGGCTTGACACTAACTTATTCAGTCCTGCGTGATCAGATTTCCGCTCTAGAGACAATGGTTTGTTTTGGTTACCTGTATGGGTCTCCAAGTAAGCAGCTGAGTCACTGTGAAGGTGTGTGTGTGTACGTGTGGGCGTGCGTGTGTGTGTGTGTGTGCACGTGCATGTAATTGTGTGTGTGTGTGTGTGTGCGCGCGTACGTGTGTGAACGCATAGAGAGTCAGTGTTACATTTGGATGATGGGTAAGCTTGGGTTACTTTCTTGGCCCGTGGATGGCACACACCACCCTGGTGATGGTACAGTTTAGGACACGCAAGGATCGGTCACAGCCAACACGCTGCTTTGGGCTCATGCATCATTCATGTTGTCAGAGACCACGCCCACACTGCCACGCCTCCTCGACCAGCTAATGGGGGAATCCGTAGCAGTCCACGTCTCCTTGGAAATGTTTGCATATTAATTACTCCTGAAATGTAATCTAACCAAGACTTGTTTACTTGTTTAATAATAAACACTATCATTTATAGCACCACTGGTGTTTATTGACCAGATGGTTTAAACAATGAAGGTATATAATGAAAATTATTTGATGGCCTATATGTAGTAACTATTTAGAACAATTAGAACAGCACAACAATTAGGAAGCATTTTGACACATTCAGTTGATGTGTAATTTCAGGATGTCCTGGTTGAACCCAAGGGTCGGTTCTCACAACAGAATCTCAAAGGGAGCCCAACTCAGCATTCTGACTCAGCTCTTCTGAAACACAGAACGATTGTCCCTGCCTGTTGTTGATAATTGACATGTTCCCATGAAGAAATCCCTTCTGAGTTTTAGATTACAGACAGACTGTCGAATGACAGAGACTATTGCTTTAAAATTACTTTAATTTTGTTACTGCCAAGGATGAAAATAATACAGAATGTTTGGCTGTGGGCTTCAGTACCCAGAAAGACAGAACTGCATTCTTCAGAGTTCCTTTCCCTCTTGAATCTCTAATATTGGGGGGGGGGGGGGGGGGGGGGTCATTTAACAATGATCTCTATGTTATGGGAAACACAGCACTGATCAGGAAAATGCACAAAGCAAAAGCATAATTGCCCCAGTCTGCAATAAATGTGAAGAACGTGAAATCTCTGCAAGATGTACAAAGTCTGTGCAAGAGGGACAGAGTCTTTGAGAGGTAAGATAAAGATTAACCCAAGTGATATGAGGAAAAAGTGTCCCGGTAAATGTACTGTACATGCTCCTCGTGCTACACTATGTGAGCAAACACATAGTATATGGTCTGAAATATATATGACCTCCAGGAGGTCTGGCTCTTCATGGTGACTTGACTGCCGACATCAGCAACAGAATGAATTATGTGTGCTGAAACTCATACTGAAACTAAACTGAAACTCAAGCCCAACTGAAAGGTTTCCAGCATACGGGCTTTGACCTTGGAGCAAGTTGATGTGGGATCTGTGGATTCCTTCTGAAGCAGCAGTCCAGTGTTGTAGTGCAGTGTGTGATGCTAGACTGCATGTCACACCTGTAGAAGGTGACGGGCAGCGGTTGTCTTCTCCTGGGGACGTAGACACTATTTCGTGGTGTTAATGGACCATGATGGATCATGGCTCATGTGGATTACAGAAATCTAAGCTGCCTCCGTCGTCTCGCTGATGATGCCAACATGGTGGTTGTGTTTCAGTCTGATCTTTTCTTCTGTTTTGTTTGATTCGAGAGCAAACGGATGTTGACATTGTGCTCACATTCAGGTTCCCCACCTCTCCCATGTAAACAAACAAACAAACAACAGGTTTTCTCATGTGACTTTCCAGATCACATATAAATTTCTAATATTAACATTTCATACTGATGGAATATTACACTCAGATGTAACATTTAACTTTTGGGTGCATTTAGACCTTACTTCAGCACTGATAATGGTGATATATACAGAACTGTGTAATTGTGACCGTACATCAGCACTGATAATGGTGATATATACAGAACTGTGTAATTGTGACGGCTTCAGCAAGTTGTGTTTCCCACAGTGGTCAGATGGAACAGCTCACATGGCTTCCTACTGTGATGTCATGGCAAAGCCATGTGACCAGACACATGACTGACCAGACCACAATATTTGACCCACGAACAATGGAAAGACAGACTTGCTGTTTTCTTAAGTCCAGTTTATGTTTAATCATTTTTTCTGTCAGAAAGAGCTGAAGGCACGTAATAGCAATCAGGGCCTGCTTGGAAATTAACTGCCGTACGAACTCCTTTTCAAAATAATAACACACCATACTGTGTTTGTGTGTGTGGGGGGGGTTGGGGGGGGGGGGGGGTTATGGAGTCCGTGTGGATCTGTGTGTGTGTTTGCAAGAGAATGATACAGCACTTACTAACTGACCACTGACATTCCGGTACATTTCCAGAGAAACTCCTGTACATAATCTTTGCACATATTCATTCACTGCTAAATTCTGCATGCAGGCAGTTACCATGTGAGCAGAAGCACATGTTTGTGATTACGTCCAACACGTATCCAAACTGTTCACAATGACTTATGAAAATCAGATATTGTCCTCTGGAGGCCTCTAGAGAAAACTTGGAGAGCTGGGAGAATTGTGCGCAAGTGAGGCTCAGAGGACAAGCCAGACCTGTCCTGTAGGTCATTAAGGGACGATCTTCAATCTCCACATTTATCAAAGGTTTGTGGGAAAAGAAATGATAAAAATCTCCTGAGTCGCTAAAGCGAGCTGCATGGTTGTGCAGAGGCATGTGGGTATGTATATGGCCAGGAATGAACAGGACCTACTGCGTGAGGATTCTGAATAAGGCATATGATTGATGATGTAACATGCATTGATCAGCGTTTGATTTGTTTAGCCTGCCTTTGGGGACAATTTGGAGTTCTGGGCAACGGTTGAGCAACCTGAAATCCAAGTACAGGAGGATGAATTCTTTCTGGCCAATAGGATTCTATCTCTTCACTGACCGCTCCGCCCTTTCCTGATCTCACAAGTCCACAACCAGTGCTGTAGGAGGTTGGAGAACTGAGTTCTATCATCATATGAACCTGGGCAGGTTTGAACAAGTAATATGTTAGTGGTTGATTTCTGTCAGGAATAGTCATAGACAATCGACAATTCTGTGAATGTGACCTCATCAAAAATTCATACAGAGAGATGTTCAGAGAGATGGTGCTGGATACTGTGTGTGGCCCGACCTCACTATAAAAGTGTTCCTACGGGTGCACAGCGTGTCGGGTAAACCTACCTTGGGCTCCTGTGAGATTATGTGACAGAGGAAGCGAAGTTCCAGTTTCTTTCCTAAAGGCCCCTGAAACCTGATCAATGTATGGTAAGATTAAGATATCTTAAGGTATGTTTAATCAAACAGAGTGGTGACCCTAATAACACAGTTCTGGTGTGGATACAACTCTTTATTCTGATATTTCTAACTCTAGATCCTTTTAGCCATCAGGTGTTTCCCTGAGCTGTCAGATTCAAGGAGCTCCCTTATAATCCCTTATAATAAAGGAAATAAAACGTCTGAGCTAATTGGTCCAGGTGTGACAGCGGAGTTTACTGTTGCTTTGTTCTGGGTGTACCGAAGAGTCATGATTGAAATCGGCAGGAGGACGGATCAGAATCCCAGCAGGCACTGTGGCCTAAGGCCGTACTGGTCCTGGAGTGCATGGAGCATAGGGACTTCGGACCATCCCTGCACTGTCCTGTCCGGTCCTGCGCAGTCTGGTCCTGACACCAATCAGGAATATTCACTAAATTTGACCCACAGAAATGCAGTTAGGTGTAGCTTCCCCTTGTTTGTTTGTTTGTTTACACTCAGCTGTTTTCAAACCATATACAATATACTGTAGATAGTCACTCATTCACTAATGGAGAAGCCATCAAACAATACCATGCTGCTCCAGTAAAGGCTGGAGCTCAAATCTCCTTAGATACTAACATTAACTCCTAATATCTCCTTAGATACTAACATTAACTCCTAACATCTCCTTAGATACTAATGTTAACTCCTAACATCTCCTTAGACACTAATGTTAACTCCCAACATATCCTTAGACACTAACGTTAACTCATAACATCTCCTTAGATACTAATGTTAACTCCTAACATCTCCTTAGATATTAAAGTTAACTCCTTAGATTTAACATTAACGTTAAATGTGAGCCTCCTACTGTTAAAGGTCCTGTTGAGAACACAAAATAAGTTGTAGATTTACGTATACCCATAACCAAGGACAAAGGTGATACTCTATTAATTTCAATAGCATTTTTATTGGGGCTCAAAACAGAACATATGGATGGCTTCAATAACAGCTAAAGCCTCATCCTCAAGAAAAGACACTCTGTGTCACTTTTTCACTGGACAGAAGAACAGATACTTCTATAGTTCCAGTATATATTATTATAAATAGTATTCTTTATAAAAACAAGACTTTGTTTATTTATTTATTTAGTTTAGTTGGAATTGTTTACTTTATCAGTATTAAATATGAAAATCTGTGATGCTCTGTTAATGACCTTTTAATAATTTATTCAGAATGCATTAGTTCAAAAAGTTTTTTTACTTCAAGAGTATTTCATATAAATCAGGAAATGAGGAAACATTATATAAAATTATTAGCAAACGTTTCCCGTCATGTTATTTTGATCTTTTTTAAGATCACAACTGCTCTGACGTTTTGACCATTTTCTTTTTGCGTTGTAATTACACAAAATAATAACATATTTGTTAATTAATTGCTTTTTACTTGCTTTTAATGAGCTTGTCACATGTACCGTTTGGCATTCATTTAGTATATTTAAAGGGAAAACAATATGGAGCATAATTTTGCCTACAAAGAAGGTTATTTAAACAGACTGGTAGCCTCGCAGACAACAAGTCTCAGGTGCAGGTAATGAGGACCAAAGATCAATCAGGGGAGAGGACCAATCAGGAACGGGGAGGGGCGGGGAGGGGGCGGAATGGAGCCTCCGAGCTAGGGCGGAGACTTTGTGAATAATTACCATAATATCAATAATATAAACAACAACAATAGTAATAATAAAAAATAAAAAATAATAGATGCATCTTTATAGCTTGCATGCCACGGCCCACCTCTTTCACCTACGACATCTGGAGGAGTTAATAAGTGAACAGAGGAGGGGCGTTGTGGCCCGAAGGGAGCGTGTCGGACCTTTTAAACGGAGTGAGTCAAGGAGCAGGAGTCCTTCTGCTCACCTCGGCGAACCGGCACCGTGAAGAATTATCAGAGGTAGAAATGGGTCGCTACACCGGCCACACGTGTCGCCTCATCTTTATGTTGGTGATCACCGTGATCTTCTTCATCGCTGAGATCGTGGCGGGGTACATGGGCAACTCCATAGCGCTCGTCTCCGACGCCTTTAACATGCTCTCCGACATCATCTCGCTGTGCGTCGGCCTCACCTCGGCCCGCATCTCTCGCCGGGCCGGTTCGGGTCGCTTCACGTACGGGTACGTCCGGGCCGAGGTGGTCGGCGCTCTGGCCAACGCGGTGTTCCTGGCCGCGCTCTGCTTCTCCGTCTCCATGGAGTCGCTCAGAAGACTCGGCCGCCCGGAGCCCATCGACGACCCGCTGCTGGTTCTGATCGTGGGGGCCCTCGGTCTGGCCGTTAACGTGATTGGACTTTTGATCTTCCAGGACTGCCGGTCTTGTTGCGGGAAGAAAGCGGTGTCTTCTGATGGAAGCCATGGGAAAGTGGCCGTGAACGGGGAAGCAGGTGCTCTTATTTTGCAACAGTTGCTGTTCTTTTCGCTTCCAAACACGTGATGGACTTAACTCTGGGGGAAAAGTGATTTTCTTTAAATGTTAGAGCAATATTTAGTGCTTGCGCGTTTTCATGTTGCTTTTTAACCTTTTGTTTTCACCTTGGGAGTAAAGAGTGAGTCAGCGGTTTTTTTTTATTTCCAGTTCGATATAGAAATTGGTCTCGCATCCATAATGAATTAGGATCGCTTTAGAACTGCGACATAAAGTGCTTATAGTTGCTTATAGACTTTATATAACATACACATCGACAGTATAAGGCGGAGGATAGTCTATCTACTTATACTTTTGAACGCTCAGGTGTTTAAAGAGACAGTAAATAAATAATGTAAGAAATCTCAAGAGACCAAGGAAATAAAAAGCGGGAAACATCAGATTTTTAAATGTGTAATTTTGAATATATTCTTAAATAACATGTGAATAACACATTAAAGTATTTTACAGGTAGGGTAAACAATCCATACATTTTTATTACACCTGTAAGTTCTTTATATGATATACATAACTGTGCAGTCACACAATATAACGGTGTGTAAAGTAATCCGTTTCTGAAAGTAACTTCAACTTGTCCGTATGGTCCTCCGCAGTCAAATGGTTCTTAAATCTGGCGGCGCGCGCGGCTAGCAGCAAGCGCGCTCAGCACTCTCGTCTTCTATCCGTCCGCAGGCGCTCGAGCCCAACCGGCTGATTCTGAACCAATGGAAAAGAATCAGCAGCAAGGCCAACCGCTCAACATAAGAGGTACGCGCTCTGCGTTCAGCACGTGCCCAGCAGCCACAAAAACAAAGAGAAAAGCTCCGTACAAGCCTCAAGCAACCTGATAGCCTGGTCCACGCTCTGTGTTCGGACTATCGCGTGTCTGCTCTGATTGTTTACACACCCTCACCGTATTTTCCTCTCACGTCCAGGTGTGTTGCTCCACGTGCTGAATGATGCACTGGGCTCTGTGGTGGTGGTGGTGGCCTCCACTTTGTTTTACGTGTGGCCCCTGGGCCCCGACGCCCCCTGTAACTGGCAGTGCTACGTCGACCCCAGCCTGACGCTCATCATGGTGGCCATCATCATGTCTACAGCCGCCCCTCTGGTGAAGGAGACCACCAGCGTACTAATGCAGATGAGCCCGTCACACCTGCCTCTCACCGACGTTGGTCAGTAGGACGGCTTATGTTTATTAAATCTTGTCCCGATTCAAGGATTTTGATGTTTTCTTTTTTGTAAGGGTTTGCATGGTACAGTTGAGGCAAGTGAATTATTTTTATAGTTAAAGTCAAACCTTTAACTATAAAACACCCTCTCATGCAAAACTCGTTTATATTATTAACTTAATTCTACATTTTTCCTTCTCCCTTGTTCTTTCTAAAAAATTTGCTGTCTATACCCTCTTTGTCTCTTGTCTTTCCATCTCTCTCCTCTCTCCATCTTTCCCTCTTTTCTCTCGTTTATTCCCATAGTGCATAGTGTGGGTCAGCTGCCTGGGGTCGTCAGTATCCATGAGGTCCACGTTTGGGAGCTGGTGAAGGATCGCAATATTGCCACCTTGCACGTGAACATCAGCTCTGAGCTCCAGGAGTCGCCCTGCGACATCAAGACCCTCCACGCGCAGATCCGTGAGGTGTTCCACAAGGCCGAGGTGCACAGTCTCACCGTCCAGATGGAGTTCGAGCAGGCCGACCAGGAGGGGAACCTCTGTGGAGTCCCTTGTGTGTCCCCTGACTGTCGGAAGAACTCCTGCTGCCCGGGTGATCCAAAAGAGAGAGAGATGGAAAAGGAACGTAAAGGAAAGTTGCCCCACTCTTCTGCTGGGGTGTCTGTTAGCATGGAGGGTGTTGAGAACCTCCTGGGAGAACACAAAGAGACTGAGGAGAAAATCTCTCAAAGCACCATGTTTTAAGCCATGGAGGACTGGTCTTTCTCAGAGCAGGACCTGACGTGTCCCTTGACTAAAGTCAGATTCAACAGGAAGAATCTCCTCCGATTCTTCTCACCTTTTAGCCAAGGTATATGGCTGGTGTGTCTCTGAGAAACCGATCCAAAGATTACCCACCATGCATCTCAGGGAGAGTAGAGGAGCCCTCCACGACTGCTGTGTTTATTAACTTGTTGTGCTTTTACTGTGATCTTCCCTGGACTTTGTGTGGTTAAGCTTTAAGCAACTTCAGTCTGTCCCTGGACTCAGATGGCCTTGCTGCTCGTAAGCAGTGCTGACAAAGCTGGAGATATGCCTGTGTTTATCTAACGCAATCCACAGGACAACAATGAGGACAATAATAACATAATCCCATGGTGCTGTGTATTTATGATTAATTATTACTGTACTAAACATTATGAAGCATAGCAAAAAGGATTTTAGTTGAAACATTTGGCTGTTCAACCTCACTGAGGGATTACTACTATGGTACTAGATTTAGGTTTAATAGATAACGTTAACAATAAGGGATTACTACCACAGTACTAGATTTGGGTTTACCAGATCATGTTAAAAGTGAGAGATTACAGTCACAGTACTGTACTGGGTTTATGTTCCTCTGGTTGCACTCATGCAGGATTATATTTAGGATTATTGTCGGTGTCATTTTAGAATGTAAAACTTTCCACTTAGTAGTATTTATTTTTTTAAGTCAGAATGAATTTGTATCAAACTTCTAATCTTATTTAATCTAATAATTAATTTTATGCCTATACAGTTTGGTTTGTTTGACGCAATGCAATCAGTTTGAATATTTCTCATAGTGGTTTGTGACATGAGAATGTAATATAAATATCAGTGCACTTTCCGTTTCTGTGCTGTAGCACAATAAGGCAGACACAAAACGTTCAAGCGCAGAAAGTGCATGTTTTACTGATGCAATGGATTCACAATTAAAATGACCGCGAAACACCAAATATTTACCCTTCTGCAGACGTTGAGTTGAGTGGACGTGCAGTGCATTTCACGGCCTTCGCGTTTCGGGATGTTGCCAGTAACCGGTGGCAGAAACGCGCAGGTCTTCAGCTAAACTTGAAAAACCTTAAAAGTGCGTAAAACGGATGCGCGCGATGCAATGCGCCACGAGCCCACGCGGCTCACAGCCTCACGAGCCTTTGGAGCGCGTTAAGGCCCATTTAAAGTTTAAAAAGTGAGCATTTATTCTATTCCTGCTGCTAAAACCTGTGTGTCTGATTTAAGTGCTGTTTTAGCATGTGGTTGAACAAATTTCACACGGTTGGCTACCATTTGAGATGGTAGCGCTTTGAACATTATGATGATAAAATATGTGTTTGTAATGTCGTGAATGCTTACGCTCGGAGTTACTTTAATGATTCATTGTGGTTATTTTCAAATGAACGTTTAATGATATTTTATATAATGATTACATTCAATAGACTATAATGGCTCTTGTGCGTTGACTTATTTCTGCCCTCTAACCTTACATAAACACCCGAAGATCCAGGTGTGGTGAGCTAAAAATGTATCTTGCATATTATCTCTGATTATTTAACAGTCAAATTCACACAGCGTGTTATTGCGCGTTATGAATAAGACACACAACAGTTAAGCTGTTTATAATGTAGGACACACGGACAGTTAGAGATCTTCTCGTTTATTTAAACGTCAATCGTAATTATAACAAAACTACCTTTCACACATTCTATATCAGCCAGACTGGTGCTTTAACGACACCACAGGTAAAAATGTAAAAAAAAAAAAAAAATTTCAGTTGTTTTTGAAATTGCAGTTGGTATGAAACACAGTGTCAGTAAGTAAACGTACTTTCTCGTTATGAAGACATTATCCGGCACTTATCAGTCCTGCTTTAAGCAGAAATGCCAATTTAAATAACTCGGGAGAGGATTAGTGGCCTTACCAAGTGTGCAAATCAAGGGGCACTGAACATTCACATACTGAACTGAATTCTCCTCAAAAAGCAGGTTTACCGTCCAGACCTCAGCAGAAGGTCTGAAAGAATCTCGTCTTAGTGAACGTGTGGATGTCAAGGGCTGTCCTACCTAACCCTTCCAGATGGTGGCAGTATATCTTCTGAGTGAGTGGTTTGAGGGTCACAGCTCCAAGCTTTACCATGGGAACGACCTTGGTGTTACCCTCTTGGTGTTGACTTCTGTTGCAGGCATAAGGTTTTCAAGACGGCGCATTAAATATGTTTGTGTTAAGCGCCTGACTGCACCAGCATCCTTACTATTGTACTGAAGGATCTCCCCAAATATGGTGGGATGTCAGAGCATATGGAGCAGTGAACCATGATTATTTTCGAGGTGGCTGCGTTAACAGCTGCAAACTCTGCATCATCATGACGTAACAGGGGGTCATGAGCTCTAAAGTGTGCTTCTTCATATCTGGCCAGCAGATCCACTCTCAGGGCAGCAGGACACAGGAGCCCCTGATGCACACATAACACCCGCTGATGTCCCGGCTGTGTCGAGATGGTTCACCACCTGATACTGTTGGACCAGAAGTGCTTCTATGGTCAGTAAATAAGTCAGTAAGTTTTTTTATTGTCAGTACTGCAGTACATACAAGACACACAGAGGACTGGAACTGTGATCCCATCCAGTTCAGGTGCAGCAGCAAACACTGAATATTAAATAAAACTATACAATAAACAAATAAATACACTAAATAGACTATGACATTAAATAAAGTTAACTACTGTAACCAATTTGAAATTATACAAAAGTAAATACAGTGTAATCCAGTAAAGTGGCGTATATGCTAACATGGATCAAAATCTTATCAGAACATAAGAAGAGTATGACCATTAAACATGAATAATGATGTGAGTTGGAGACATTATATAGGCTGGGAGAGTTCATGAATTGCGTAACCAGATCTTGTAAACCAGATTGTATAAAGTCAACGAGTGCAAACTCAGTTCTCAAAGACACAGTCCGAAGTCACAGGATCCTGAGTTATTGATTTGTGAATTATTGAAGGTCAAAGGTGGTAGAGAAGGAAGTGAGTTCAGAGAGTTCATCATCTCAACAGCCTGCTGGATGAAGCAGCTCTATGGTCTGCTGGTCCTCTGGTCTGCTGGTCCTTCAATCTGCTGGTCCTCTGATCTGCTGGTCCTCCGATCTGCTGGTCCTGGCCCAGAAACTCTGCAGTAGATGAAGCAGCTTGATGCACCTCACTCCCTATAATAATGATTATAATAAAAATGAAGGACGAGTCACTACGGGTCACAATAACATAAATGATGAAGCTCACAACAAAGAGCAGATCCTGAGGTCAGTGACCACCAGAGAGAAGGTGACCTGTACCAGCAAGAAGAGCAGCTCCTAGGTGTACTGGCAGCTCAGATGCATATCGACTTTTAGATGACAAACGTACAGTAATGTCATTTGAAAATATTTACTCAGATATGAATCTATAATTACGATATCACTTTAATTTGGCTGAGACAGCACAGAATGCCTTTCTTACTGTGCTAAAACAGGTTTATATATATATATATATATATATATATATATATATATATATATATATATATATATATATATATATATATATATATACTGGGTATTAATAGTAAGTCACTGAATTAAAGTGTCAGCTCAGTGCTGTAATGTAAATATGTTAGAATTAACCATTATGTCACATATAATAAAAAAGCTACATGGTATTTTCACTTTTTATTATTATTCTTCATATTATTACACTTGCACAGACTCCCCCAAGTATCACCAGTGTAAAACAAGTCAGAATCTCCAGGTAACTACAGGCAGTAGATTCACTTCAAGATCACTCATTTTAAGGAGATTCGTCATTTAAGTAGTAAAACAGAGCCTAAGGAAAAAATCATATTAGGCTAATGTCAGTTCTGGGTTTGCCTTATTGAAAAGGTGCCGCCAAAAATACACAATTTACACGCATGGATGGGGTGTGTTTTTCTCTTTGTACACTAGATGGCAGCAATAGACAGTGATTTGTAGAGCACTGTTTAATTCCCCATATTTCCACTTGGAAAATTATTATTAGAAATGTGTTGAGCACAAGCACGTTACATTCTGTAATGAACATAAACCTATTATAAGTCAAACCATAGTTTGCTTGACAGAAATGTAAAGCAATTCCTTCTCTATATCTACATTTTGACAAAATAAAATCTACCTAGTGCATTTAGGTGTAGCCTCCAGGAAATTGTAACTGCTGCTCTTAAATGTTAAATTGGAAGATGTATAAAGTTCACACTAGTGATATAATGTGAATATAAGTTAAGTAGGGCATCTAAGTAGAAGCATGCAACGGTGATTACCTCATCTCAAACTTGTCATGTGACCTTGAGCATCAATTACAGCTCGACAACAACATCTCATCCTGTTCACAAGTCGACTTATTGTCTGCTGAGTCATCTCACTCTTCTAGAAGGTCCCTCAGGTCATTGAGGTTCTAGAGCTCAGAGTTAAGAGCCTCTACACAGCAACTCAGATGATCCTGCTGGTTTTCTATGTCATTCATGTCTGGAGAAAGTGCAGGTCCTTCCATTTGAGGAACCCCAGTCTCCAGCAGCCGTTACCTAATGATGTGACCTCCATGAGCTGGAGCATTGTTGTCCATGAAGATGAAATATGGCCTGTGTTGCACATGCAGAGGCACAATGACTGGATTAATTATGTTATTCAAGCAGGATGGGATTGACACTGTACCATTCACAAAGTGTAGAGCAGTTCTGTACTGACTGACACTCTGTGACACTAAGCTCAGTGGCCACTTCCGTCTGAGAACATCCTGTTTGAGGCTTCACAACGGTGAGGTGCTGTTGATCAGTTGTTAGGTGTCGCCATGGTCTCATGATGCCAAATGTGAAGGACTGTTTGAAATACCAATACTAACAGAACCAGGAAACATATCGGTTGATTCGTGCTCCCCCCCCAACTATGTAATAACCTTCCAGAATGTGTCCAGGACTCTGAAACAGTGTCAACCTTTAAGTGGATGGAAGTGTAGTGGGTGGATGCCAATGCCTCAGGATGCTCCCGAGTCCGTTACACCTTCTGGTTCTGCCCTTTTAGTTAGACTGTAATAATTTAACGCCGGAGTTCCTGCCACATATGATCCCATACAGAGTTAATTTTCCCTCTTTTCTTTTTCCAAATGGTTGCCCGCCTACCTGAGAAATACTGAGACAAGGAGAGATGAGCCTTTCCTGAGATCCATCCTGGGTTGTGACCTGAATAACCAGCTGTAGATGAAGGATCAACCCGCCGCCCTTGGACTCAGACACTTGTAAAGCTGCTTTATGACAACAACTGTTGTAAAAAGCGCTATCTATATATACACACACACACACACACACACACACACACACATTTTGATTTATTGATTGACATCAAGTTCACCTGTGAAGTTTAGGTTCATCCAGAAATTACACTCGATATATATATATATATATATATATATATATATATATATATATATATTTATATACACACACTTATTCAATTGTATTGGAAAGGTTTTCCCCAGAAAATCAGCACAGGTTGTACCAAAATTCATCATCAGCTGTGTAAGCAAAGCACTTTGTGTGTGTGTGTGTGTGTGTGTGTGTATATATATATATATATATATATATATATATATATATATATATATATATTGCACACACACAGATTCTAGGGAAACAGGACAGGATGTTTTTCACATACCGCACCAGAAGACCCAACACACTCCATCACCTCTCCACACTCACATCCAACGTTCACGACACAAATGCACAGGCACACACACATTTACCCAAGTGTGCCTCAGTGCTTTAGGTTAGTACATGGGGACGTGTGTGTTTCTTCATTGTTCACCATGACACTCCTGTGTAGGGGTCAGCATAGTTAGCATTAGCTATCGGTTCCTCTCAGCTAGAGGATCCGAGCCAGGCCAGAAGTCCATGGAGACGTGTGTAGAAACACTGCGTCACGTCTACAGCTGTGTTTAATGAAGCAGTCCCGCTGAAGCAGGCAGAAACATGTCTGTCCCTTGTGGCGGTGCTGGGGCGGGTGTGGACAGCACACACCAGGGTCCCGGAGCTGCACACACTGATACAGCTGTGATCTTCTCAAAGTCATCCTGCTGTCTCTCTCTCACCTCCACCCGTACGGCTCTGGTGACACCCCACCCACACATGCAGACACACCCCACCAACACACACACACCCCACCCACACCCACACAGACATACACAACCCACACATGCAGCCACACCCTACCCACATCCACACACGCAGACACACCCCACCAACACACACACCCTACCCACATCCACACACGCAAACACACTCCACCCATACACAGACATACCCCACCCACACACACCCTACCCACATCCACACACACCCTACCCACATCCACACACACAAACACACCCCACCCACAGACATACCCCACACCCACACCCTACCCACATGCAGCCCACCCACATCCAGCCACACCCTACCCACATCCACACACGCAAACACACCCCACCCACAGACATACCCCACACACACACCCTACCCACATCCACACACGCAAACACACCCCACCCACACCCACACATGCAGACAGTACAGCCTGCTTTGCATTGCCATCACATCGCATTATGTTACCACGCAACCGGGGAGTCACCATTAGTTGTCACGGCAACTCGGCCTCACCTTCAAACGTCTCATCCTGCCAGTTCTCAATGGTCGGTGTGCTTCACCGAAGGCAGACATGCCCTCAACACACACACACACACACACACACACAGAAGCAGAAACAACAGGACAGGAGACTGTAAAGGCAGACATGTTTATTACAGCATCAACCTCATTCGTTTAACAGTGTGGTACAGAAGAATGTGACTTCTAATGAAGTTTACCTGAGGATAGCGACAGCAGTGCGAGCGAGAACGAGACAAAAACGAGACAGTGGGAGAGAAGGAGACACAGCAGGAGAGTGTAGCAGTGAAGCGTACAGGTGTCAGGCCCAATATCCCTCCTCCATTAGTGCCTGATCCAGCCTCGCCTACAGCTCAGCAGGAGGAGGGGTCGCACTGCACCTGGCAACACGACGGGCAGCTAGCAGGGCTACTCTACATGTGTGCGTAGGAGAGGATCCCTAAAAACAGTCCTGTGTGCTCTCGCTCCGAGGGAAACGGAGAGCTGAGAACGAGAGAGATGAAAAGAAAAAGGGAAGAGGAAAAGGACAGGAGAAAGAGACGGGAGGATCAAGGAGGAAAACAGCAGGGGCGTGGCATCTGAAAGACACGCCCCCCTCCCAGCAGCCACAGATCCCAGACCACCGCATCCCACTGCAGACTGGGAACAGGGGCGTGCGGAGAGAATAAGGCTGCTGCAGACGGGCGCCAACACGTGGCCACCACCTTCGTTACCTCGACGACGTTCCAGCTGCTTCGTGCTAGGCCATTCATATTTTCTTCTGCGATACTCAGAAGCACTGTTTCACTTAACGAGATGATAAGGACGATTACTTGAAGTGTTTTTTTTTATTGAATTTGCCAAGGTTAAAGGCAAAAACTGCAAAATGTTCATATCCTCTACAGTCATGTTGCTTTCTGGATAAAAATACAAAGCTTTTTTTAAAGATTTTACAGAGAACAAATGTTGTGGGATGACGTGTAATGTCTGCCAGGTCAGTGTCCTTCCAGCTGAGCACATGGACACTCCGCGTCTGTCCGTGTGGGTTGGCTCCGCCCAAAAGACGATCTGCGGACCGCCCCCGGCAACAAGCCGGTGCTCGACGACCATCGTCCATCATCCTGCTTCTGTTCTTCTGCTCACAGTGGACGAGGTGTGCAGGAGTCTCTCGCCCGTTGTTGTAGAGATATTTCTAAGTGCTTATTTGTTTACGTTTGTTTTTGGCCTCGTTACAGTGATGTTTGTAGCTACATTGGAGGTCTAAGGAACAGCGTGAGGATAAATAGAGGCTGGTTCAGCTACCACTGTGTTCCACATTCACACCACATGAACAGAGAGGGAGGAGCTTACAGTAAAAACCTTATTAAAAAGACTTTAAAAAAAGGCTACGGCAATGATCAACTGCATCACAACAAATAAGATGACAAAGAAACAAAGAAATGTAAATAAAAATAAAACAAGAAGCCACTGGGTGAATACAGGTCCGCAGGTCAAACCCAGTACACACACACACACTCGTACACACACACACACACGTACACACACACACACACACACACACACACACACACACACACACACTCGTACACACACACACACTCGTACACACACACACACTCGTACACACACACACACTCGTACACACACACACACTCGTACACACACACACACTCGTACACACACACACACTCGTACACACACACACACTCGTACACACACACACACTCGTACACACACACACACTCGTACACACACACACACTCGTACACACACACACACTCGTACACACACACACTCGTACACATACACACACACACTCGTACACATACACACACACACTCGTACACATACACACACACACTCGTGTACACACACACCCCCTCACATCCACATACATGCACAGTGATGGCTATAGGACGGTATATTTGAGCTCTGTCCAGCAAAGAAGGTCAAGTCCTTCGCTTCTCCTCCACTTTCAAGCTGTGTGTGTGTGTGCGTGTGTGTGTGAGTGTGTATTAGAGTGTGTGTACTAGTGTATTAGAGTGTGTGTGTGTGTGTGTGTATATTAGTGTGTGTAGCACCGGGGCAGCTGGGAAACTCCCAGAGAGCCACAAGGAGAAGCAAGCAGCATGAAGGCAGCAGTGCTGGGTTTGCAGTGTGCAGTTCACCCTCCACACCAGCAGGGGGCCCCACTGTCTGCTTCTGCTGCCCGTCTGTTCCACCTTTGCCTGCCCCCACCATCGTCTCCTCTCACTCCTCCTTTGTGCTGGCTCCGTCCCTCGCCCCGCCCCTCCAGTACCGATGGCACGCCAGCTCGATCAGCTCCAGGCCGCCCATCGCCCTCTGCTGAATCAGGAAGAACACCACCATGAACAGGAAGTAGTAGCGCACGGGGGCCCAGAGCCAGACGCCGGCGACGCTCAGGGCGATGAAGGCGGTCCAGTAGCACAGCGAGGCGGCTTTGACCAGCGCCACGCGCCACTCGCTCTTGCAGGGCGGCACGCGGGCCTCCGGGGCGGCGAAGGCGGGCGGCCGGGCGGCGTAGAAGGTCCGCAGGCGCTGCTCCTTCTCGGCCCAGCGCTGCCGGCACCACTCCTGCAGGAGGTCCGGCTCGGTGGGCAGCGAGTCGGCCGCGAAGCGCCGCACGTGGAAGTGGATCTCGCGCGGGAACGCGCCGGACAGCAGGTGGCGCTCCGTCTGGGGGATGTTCTTCGGGTAGGCCACCGTGATGTCGTGGACCGCGTCCAGATTGTCACCTGCATAGAGAAGAGCGCTTTGATGCATCACTATGGCAACGCAGAGAGCTCGAACCACACGTTTGGTTGATTGAAGAGGTTTGTGGAGGAGTCACGTGTGTTCAGAGAGGCAGGCTGACAACGTCTAGTTCAACGCAGCAGAAGGGGCTTCACAACAGGACACGCATTCAACACCAGTCAACACACACCAGTGGATATTTCTGACACCCAAGTGTATAGTGCACAAATATAGCACAATCACCAAGCACATAAATATGCACCCCACACCCACACACACACACATCACCCACATAAAGGAGGAGTACCAGGCATAGAGTTGAGCATGACTAATTTAATGGATGACACATTCCTGAGGCCTGTGTTCTCTCTCTCTCTCTCCCCCTCTCTCTCTCTCCCTCTCCCTCTACCACACACACACACACACACACACACACACACACACACACACACACACACACACACACACACAGGAGCTTAGTAGTCATCAGCTCTTGGAATATGGTTTAATATGGGTGACGTCAGTGAGGCAGACACACCTGTTTAGTGGTGTATTAATATCATTCACAACCGTCTGCTTCTGAGGCTGGAAACAGTGCCAGGTTTACCTCATTACAGCGTGTGTGTGTGTACACAGAACACGGAGCTTCACTCAGTAGACAGTTAACACTGGCTGGATTAGCGCAATATTTGGGGTTTTACAGGAGTGAAATGTGCTCAGTGTTGTCCAGGCGAGGACCAACCTGCAGCTTTAACCACTACAGGGGAGGCAACCCTGACCCAACACCAGCCCAGGCTTTACCCAACACCGACCCAGGCTTTACCCAACACCGACCCAACACCAGGTCATGAGAAAAAACAGTGGGAGAGCTCATTAAATCCATTTACAAAATCACTGCATGGAAAACCAGAATTGTATAATCCAGGTTCAGATAGTAAAAGTCCTCGCCAGGATTTTGCTCAGGCTTCCTGGATTGTGTTGATTCCACTAATTTTACCTGGATTGCACTAATTAGAAATCTAGCAAGCTTGAGCAAAATCCTGGTGAGGACTTTTACTTTCTGAACCTGGATTATACAACTCTGTGGAAAACCCTACAATAATGTTAAAAATGTAAAAACAAGATCCCTCTGTGAATCAACTAACAGAATAAGCAACCCGGGCCACATGCGACCTCTGACCTTTCCGGAGGATGTCCACGATGAAGGTGAAGCCGGTGGTGCGTGGGTGGAGGACGTACTCGTACCGCGGGAGGCCGTTCTCCTCTGCAAACTTGTGGCTCCGGGCCCGAGTGTTGTCTGCAGGGAACAGAACACGTTCACAAAGAGCCCAGAGACACGTTTAAGTCTCTCTTAATCGCTTCTTATTCTTACATCAGGCTCCAATATCCCCAGCTACACCCGCTACACCTGCTCCACCCGGACTCGCATGTGCAGCTCAGACGGTGGAGAAGTCCTGGTGATCCCAAGATTTCTCCACACAGATTTTCTTCTGACCTGCTCAGTGTGGATCTGGACCCAGACGTTTCTGAAGCTGCTTTTGGTCAACGCATGTTGTATGAGGCCGAATATGAAGACATTTGACCAATAATAAACCCTGTGGAGGATGTTAATTCAGTTACGAGGCTTCAATTAACCCTTTACATGCAGAGGGTCTGTAGCTCCTGTGCAACAGAATGACATCAGCTACATGTAACGCTCAGCTTAACGATCTGCAAGTGGTGTAGCAGATGCCTTTAGATGTAGCAGCAATCAGCTCTGGGAGATCTGACAGTTACCTCCTTTGAAGAGGTCAGGGGTGTGTGTGTGTGTGTGTGTGTGTCTCACCAGTAAGGTCGGTTCCTTCAGGGAACAGGAGCAGTTGTAGCGGCTCCCTGATGTCACAGAAGTACTCCAGCATCTCCGCCATGTGGCTCTGATCCTGCTCCCACTTCCGCTGGATAAAGATGAACGCAGCCACCTGCATCGCCCATCCTGAACACGCAGGCACGCACACACACATCAGGAGACCCTTGTAGGAGCTACTGGACTTCAAAAGGTGTGCAGACGATGGTGTACAAAAGGTCCAGTGGTGCGAGCGTGACCCACCGAAGCCCGGCACGGCCTTGAGGGCGGCCTTCAGGCACACCTTCTCCAGACGCAGGTAGCTGTACCTCAGGAGGCAGCACCACAGGAACATCCAGTCCAGACGCGTGCGGTGGTTCATTATGATCACGCTGCGCTCGCCGGGAATGAAGCCATCGCCCGTGATGGCCACCTTCACGCCGAACACCACCTCCAACAGGGCCTGGGGGAGGGAGAGAGAGAGGGAGGAAGAGTGAGAGAGAGGGTGTCAATACTGTTCACTTAATCTTGACTTCATTCGTTTAAGGTAATTATTATGTTCATTCCAATAAAAGTGGTGGTGGTGGGGGGGGGGGGGGGTTGTTTTTATTGAAACATGAAAGTTAATGTGCTAGAGGTATTCAGTCGACAGAGAGAGAGAGAGAGAGAGATTAACATGTTATTCTGTAAATAATTGAAGTGTCAAAGCACTGAACTAGAACATGTTGACGTGAGCGAGAGGGAAATCGTGCAAGACAGATAGACAGATTTAGAGAGATAGACATATGCGTGAAAGAGAGAGAGAACCTGATAGAGGCAGAGATAGACAGATGTACAGGATAGATACAAGAGAGACACATGAGAAAAAATGCATAAGAGAGAGAGGTGCACGAGAGAGAGAGATGGGGAGAAAATCCACAAGAAAGAGAGAGATAGACAGAGACAGAGTTAGACACACACACAGAGAGAGAGAGAGAGAGAGAGAGAGAGAGAGAGAGAGAGAGAGAGAGAGAGAGAGAGAGAGAGAGAGAGAGAGAGAGAGAGAGAGAGAGAGAGAGAGAGAGAGAGAAGCCTCATTCAGCACTTGCGTCAGTGCCGGGCTCTTTCTGCTGCTTTTACACCCCACAAGGTCAGACTCAAACTCATCCTATTAGTGCAGTCAAGTCACGAGCCGGATGAGACTAGCAGGCGGAATTCCGTACAGTCTCTCAGGATGCTACCGCGTTCCTGAGCAGCCACGCTGTGTGTGTGTGTGTGTGTGTACGCACCACAGGCAGCGTGAGCCAGGTGGCCACGATGCGGTCGGTCAGCCAGCGGTACCAGGCGGGCGAGAGCAGCATGAGGGGCAGCACGGGGCCCAGCATGAAGATACTGCCAAAGAAACTGCCCAGGAACAGGGTGAGCACAAAATACAGGCCCCGCACAGACACCGCAGCCATGTCTGAGAGAGGGAGGGAGAGAGGGAGAGGGAGAGAGGGAGAGAGAGAGGGGAGGGAGGGAGAGAATGTGTGTTACAGGTTAACACATGTCCACACGTACATCCTGACCACGCCTGCTCACTGAAAGGCCTCCAGCGTTCATCTAAAACACGCTTAACACGTCGAGCAGCAGCGGCCAAAAACAAAGGAAGCGTTTGAACATCAAGGCTACGCTTGACACCTGTCTACCGATCACAGCGTCAATGATCATTTACACCCCAGTCAAAACACACACACACACACACACACACACACACACACACACACACACACACACACACACACACACACACACACACACACACACACACACACACACACACACACACACACACACACACGATTACTAGGGGTCTGTGGTGTACACATGCCCAGAGCGGTGGGCAGCCCTAGCCCGGCGCCCGGGGAGCAGTTGGGGTTAGGTGCCTTGCTCAAGGGCACCTCAGTCATGGCCTCAGGTCTGGGAATCGAACCCACGACCCTCCGGCCACAGGATCGGATCCCTAATCACCAGACCATGACTGGGAAGAGGCTCCCCTTCTCTGTCTGGAGTCCCATCTATCCTTCAGCAGATTTAACCCATCTTCCGGCTTCCGGCCAACCCCACGCAATAGTGAAAGTTGTGGCAAATCGTGGTGACCTTGACCAGAGTAATAAGTGGAGGAGGGTCTGGCTGGAGAGGTTGGAGCAATTTGGAAAAGTCTTCAGGGTGAATCGATACATGGAACGTATGGGACGCCGGTGCCAATGACCAGAAGCAGAACGTTCCAAACAACCGATTTAGTTACACACACGACCTTTAAAGTCAGAACTCTTAGCTAGAGGTTCACGGTCCAGCACCAAATTTGCTCTCATGACCGGCACTGCAGAGGTAAAAAAAAAAAAAGCCCAGCGCACAATACACAACCAGGCAGAAGACGAGGCCCTCTCTCTGAATCCCAAAACACCTGCACCGGGTCAAGGGGAGCTTCAGAACACTGATGAATCAGGCTACTTTTACGCACTCGCTGCATTCTGGTCCCGCCCTCGTGTTTCCGCTGAGTCATGACTCAGCACTCTGAGGACAGGTGGGGTTATTACAGAATCACGCGCCCATTTCCTCCTGACGGTGGAAAATATGAAATTTAAGAGGGCGAAATATGATGACTTGGCAAAAAAAAAAAGTCTAGACACGTTCTAATGCACGGGACAGTGAGTCCATGTGTGTTCACACACACTCACATACACACACTCCTTCAAGGCCCCCGGTCAGTGGTAAGTGGCGTGTCAGTGGAATTATGGTGTTTTTGTTAAGTCTGCATGAGGTCAGGGGAAAAACACAAGACTTTCCATTATAATAATTTCACGTCTCGATGGAAACTTGGTGCGGCTGATTCCCGGATCAAGCACAGATTGGCCAAGATCCCACTGGGTTCAGCAGACTGCAGAGTCATCGATCCTGCATCTAACTGGGCCAATACTGCTGCTCACGTGACCATCACAGCCAGCGTGAACCCAGAACACCAGCGGCCCCACGGCACAAAGCCCCACCTGTCTCTCGCTGCTGCACGCGGTCTCCTGCGTGCTCAGTCTGGGCTGAGAATCACAGAGCTTCAGGCTCAGGACCCTGTAGGACCATCACGTAGGACCTGTAGGACCATCACATAGGACCTGTAGGACCATCACATAGGACCCTGTAGGACCTGTAGGACCTTGTAGGACCATCACGTAGGACCTGTAGGACCATCACATAGGACCCTGTAGGACCTTGTAGGACCATCACGTAGGACCTGTAGGACCATCACATAGGACCTGTAGGACCATCACATAGGACCTGTAGGACCTTGTAGGACCATCACGTAGGACCTGTCTAGGAGCTGCCTATTCTGTAACTTGCTGAGGAACAGCGGAAAGAAAAAAGACTTTGACCCTTAGTTCAGATGTACACACACACACGATCGCAGAGTTAATTAGTGTCTGCGCTGATGTGAGTGTGTCGCGGGACCAGTGGAAACTCTGCTTTGATTACTTTTTTCCACTGTGCTGAATGAGAACAATATCTAAAGCCCGAGCTGTAGGAGGGGGAGGATCACTGTCCAAAGATCTGCGCGTTACTCCGGCACGCCGAACGCTTAACGATTACACAAGCCTGTGTCTCACACTGAAGCAGGACTGAAGCAGGACAGGAAACACTTCCCGCTTTTTAGAGGTCAGACTCCAGCCATGGGGACAGTACTGACTTAGTGATTTTCAATTCAGTAGTTGTAGAATTAAACCTATAAGATTAGGACAATACATATGGACAGGTGGAAAGGCTCGGTCCTGCTGAAACATGGGCTTTGACCTCCCTAACAGAAAGACGTCCCTGCGATCGACCTTCACCACCTTGCTGAGTGACCACAGGGGGACGGGCGGGGGGACAGGGGAACGGGCGTCCTGACGGCAAGGTCAAGAATGCTGGAGGACAATCATTTAGGAAACATATTCCACCAGAGTTAAAGCCGGCTGAGATTTGAGTGTGCAGAATTGACAATGCGGTGTTTCATTTCGCTGATGGAGCTGTAAGCTGGGTGCTAGGGTGGATTTTCTCCAGCAGGGAAGACAGGAGGGAAAACGCATTAGGTGCGGGAAGATTTAGAGAATTACAGCTCCTGAACGACGTGGGGGGTTGATGCCAGCTCTGGTCATGGATCCTGAGGAGCATATCGTGATCAATTCGGATCACGTGATCAGCCGGTCTATACACCTGTCTGCCTATCACAGCATCAACCAATAATGTGAAGGACAAGGTCATCCAGGTTCACAACTGCCCGTTCACCAGATGAATCCGACTTGAATAGATGAAGTCATTAGAACCGCGTAATCTGGGAGATGATCCAAAAGACCGAACAGATAACTCCATAAACCACGCCACGCTGACACCAACCCTAGCACATGTTCCCTGGAGACAGCGTCGCCCGGGCAGATCCAGTTCCAGTGCCACACCTAACCACAGATGAGGGCCAGGCAGCCATTACAAGGTGGATGAGCTCTGAGCAGAACCCATGAGGGATGAACAGAGAGAGGAAAGTGCGTGCGAGGAAACCACAACACCTGGGACTGTGTACTTAGCATTATGGGATTATCAGGGTTATAAAAGTATTGAACAGCCAGCCTATTTTCCATTCAGTTAATCTGTTAATGAGGAGAATTATCATATCTGCTCTTGCGCCTGAGGATAATGTGCAGAAGTCCCTGGAGGGGGGGGGGAGGCTACTACACCTACAGGGCCTGTCGGAGCTAGCTGGCTAGGACTCGTGTCCGCCAGTTGTGTGCTATAGCTAGCTGTAGAACTAGTGACCGACACCGAACATGTACCGAACACCTCCAAATCTCGACGTTGGTGAAGTCACCGGCAGTCCAAGACGCCGCGGTTTACGTAGCACACAACGGAAGCTAGGTGGCTAACATAACCTAGCCGGCTAGCTAGCGCGCGAGCCTACGGCTCATTCCTGAGGTAACATTTACGTGGCCGCCAACGTCGCCGCGGACCGTTTCTTACTCACTCTTCAGTACTCGGTGGTCGCGACGGGGGAGGGGGGTCCGAGTTTCCCGGTTAGCCGCCCGCTAACATCAGCTAGCCGGCTAGCTAGCCGCCACTGCTAACAGGGTCCACCACTAGCGAAGCGCGATAACGAGCAGGTCCAAAAACATCCTTCCGCGAGGGGCACGGACGCTGTTTACTCCAGACAAAAAGAACCAGCCCGCCCAACCCCTCTTTCCCGAGGCAGTTGGCTAACCAGGATACTTCAGGACACGTCCTGTACTCGCCGAGGACGTAGAAAGACAGGACTCGCGCGCGCGCTGGGTGTTTGGCGCGCGCTGGTCGCCATGGTGTTCCGCGTTCTCTTAACTCGAATGAGCGCTCAACTCCGTTTGAGTTGTTTGGCAGTCAGCAGGGGCCGCCGTTTGGTGCGTCTAATAACCTGTTTGCCAGAGTCGAAAATGTTTCTTATACGTACTCTGCTGTTTCTGCACGAAAAAGTTATTTAACACATAACCTGTCATTTACATTGTACAGTTTGTAGCTTTTTAATTCAATCTCCCGTGTAATCATATTCAGTAGTTTGTTTTCGGTGCATGATAACGCCTTTACGATTGATATACATGCTGGATGGGCTAGGGACGTTTTTTAATAACACTGAGCAAATATATTATTGCTCTTGCTGAAGTTAACTTTTCACTGACTCACCCTGAACCTCAGTCTGAAAGTGCCTGTATAACTGACATCTATGAGTTATTATAAAGCTCCCTATAAGGGTAATGGAAAAACGGACAGCTCAACAAATAAACCCTTTTTAATAGGGGCCAATCCTGCCATCACATTATCTCAGCTCTAAAGGATGTCTGTGTGTCCGTGTGTGTGTGTGTGTGTGTGTGTGTGTGGGGGGGGGGGGGGGAGGGGGGAGTGGGGGGCACTCTTAGACACAAGACTTTCCATGATCTGGTCTCTATGGCATGTGCTTTATCTGAAAGGATTGTGGAGTTTATGTGTAAACTGCTTAAGGGTCACTGTGTTGAGAGGTCAATCCAAAATTCCACCATGTCCACCAATGCCAGCTTACGTGAAGTGCTCCAAAATTATCACATTATTAAAATCTGTGTTTAAAATGGTTGGGGGGCCTGCAGTTGGATGCCATACATGGCTTAAGAATAAACACAGGACTAAAGTTGCCTTTTCCTCTAATGCAGCGACAATTTTTGTTAGGAACTGTTGTGAATATGGTGATAAGAACATAATAAAATAATATTAAAAACATTGACCACAGCAACCACAAGAGATACAACCTAGATGACAAATATTAGGTTTTGCTGATAGCACACTGCCTTTTACGCTTCTTATCACACAGATTGTCTAATTCATAATGTGAACTGTTCAGTCTTTTTGTTTTCTTGCCATCTTTGTTTCTATTGTATGTATGTTTGATACCAACTCATTGCACTTTTTTTCTGTCTGCTCCTTCAATTCTTCTGCACCAACAACAGTAGAGTTCATTTCCATTCATTATTTTTCTCGTCCCATCTGTCATTTCCTGTCGGTGGATCGCATCGTTCTCGCGTTTTTCACCAGAAGAGCTCCGCAAATGGAGTGCTAGTCGCGCGCAGAAAGCGACGGTCCAATAAATATTTATTTGTCTGTTTGTTTGTTTGTTTATGTATTTATTTACATATGCCACTTTACCCGAACGTCCTCTTACGATAAACTGATGAGTCCGCATAACTGGTCATCTTATTCAACAGAATCATCTTCGCTGAGCTTTCGTCAGCAAAGATGTGTGACGTTAAACGCTCGTCTAAACCGCTAATGATGGGCATATGAAAGCCTGTCTGGAGAAGCTGTCAGCAGATGCCTAAAGCACAAACACACAGCACCAAGGAATAGAACACAACCTTAAAAAATCTATTTCAAGTTATCTGGAAAACCGTTCTGTGCCCTGTTGGGATTACGGATAGAGAATTTTCATTTATGGGACTGCATGTTGCAGAAGACCCATTATTTATATTCACTCAGATGTTGATTTGAGTAACTGTGACCTTTGACCTCGTATGTCTGTGTTTCTGCTTCTCTCTGTCTCTCCCGCTGTAATGGTCTGTGAAAGACGTACACGGACACACACAGAGTATATGTGAGCATAGCCTTGTGTAGAAGTGTGTGTGTGTGTGTGTGTGTGTGTGTGTGTGTGTGTGTGTAGATTGACAAAAATAAGGGAGGCAACAAGGGAGCAGCTAAGTCAGAAATGGTAGCGAGAATGTTTTCTTTAGGACTTTTGTGTCTTGGGTTTATTTTAAAAGGAGGCTATTGATAGCACTTTAATGATGCTTTATTGGAAAGAATCTGGGGTGGGTTGTTGTTTTTTAACATTCTTGTCACCTATGCCCTCTCCTTTTTGGGAGTGGAGAAGATTGAGAGAGAGAGAGAGAGAGGAGAGCAAAGGAATGGAAATGAGAAGAGAAGAGAGGAGAAAAGAGGAGTGATCAACTGCTACTGAGAAATGCTGGCATTCTAATTTATTTTTATGCATTTATTTCCAGAATCTACATTCCAATCTCCAAGATTCCTTTTCCTGTCCTGTTCTAGAGCTACTTAGCCACTCAGGAGACAGGAACTCGCATACAGTAGATCTTCAGATTGTAAAACTATGAATAACCCCCCCACCGTTTGTGTGTGTGTGTCTGAGTTCATTTTTCCACCAGGTTCTCCAAGCATGGAGATTTATCAGAGGGCAGTGGCCTATTAATATCGATGACAGTGTACGGAAGAGGGGCAATGTGCTGATCACAATAATGCACTATAAACACACAAGCACCCCAAACAGAGACACTCTGTACGAGGCCAATGTGCTCTCAGAGCTACTTCTAGTGGATCCCAAATGATCCATCTGCATAAGTTTTTCCACCAGCCAGATTGGTGGGACTACGACTGCTGACTTATCAGCAAGCAAAAACACCCAACTTCCCAGATATATATATAAAATATGCACTGACGGCTTGGGCTATCCAGCTCTGTGTTATATAGCAGGCCCCGCAGGTCCAGATGTAATGTTTATCAGCAAGAACATCCCTTTCTTCTCACTCTACCTTGTGAAAGGAATCTTCCCCTTACCCACACCAAAGCACCCCCCCCCCCCCCACACACACACACACAGCAGACAGAAATACTCATGAGCAGTCTAGTACATTCTTCCCTGTCTCTTCGACTCCACATACATACAGAGGTTAAAACAAATGGTTTACAATTACACTTGGGTTCTGTAACGCTGGCGTGTACATTTGGACTGAGCTATAATCTGTTATGAGCTATAATCTGTCATGAGCTATAATCTGACATCAGTTAACACGTATGTGTAGAGACAAGACTCAGGGAGTAGAGATGGTGAATGGACAGTGTTGGGTCACAAGATAAGCAAATTATTCCAGTGTACAACGTTGTGTGTGTGTGTGTGTGAGACGCAGGACTGCTCATTGCTCTCACTGATACTATATTATGACATTACTTTTGAAGAGAGGGTATTTCTGCAGTGTATGTAGCTGTAACAGAGCATGAGTGTGAGAACTTGGGTGACAGGTTTAAAAGCATAAGTAAGGCTGTGTGTGTGTGTGTGTGAGCTGACAGACAAGGATCAGTGGCAGATTGTTTCCATTGGAAAGAATGCAAGGAATGAGAGAGAATAGCTATCACTGACTGAGCACTATGACCCGGACAATCATTTTAAAACACACACACACACACTCCACGTCTGCGAGGGTCTGAAACACACACACACACACCCACCCTCCACCCACTTTCTTTGTTGAGAAATGTGTGTGACCATTATTTTCCGACAGCGCAGCGGAAAGATGAGTAAAAAGAGCAGAAGTGGTGTGTGAGGATTAATTAGGGCTGTCGTTCACACACTCGTTCACACACTCGTTCACACACGCGGCACCACGCTCCCTCCGCGTACGCGCACCGCCGTGTTCCCATCGCTTTGGCAACGCTTCCCCGCTCAGACTCGTACGAGTGCTCCCACGGCGATGATGCGATCACCTGATTTTGACAACACCTGTCGGCCCTTCCTCGTTGATGACTTCACACAGTTGCCCGGCCGAACTGTAACATTGTCCACGATATAAATAACTCGCTGTAGGTGTCGGTTTTCCAGGAAGCATCCAGCCAGAAGCCTCTATCTGTGTGGAATGTCAACTCACTGATTCCAGGAAGTAACCTGATGACCTGTGTTGGCAGCCACATCTTCAGTAATGTCCCCCACGCTGCACACACCCCCATACACACCCCGCACACACCCCCATACACACCCACCCCATGGAGCCAGGATCTGGTTGTGTTACCTCATCCGAGTTATCATGGGCTGAAGGTCTGAACTGGGCCCAGATAAAGGAGTGAGCACATGCTTCGTTTTGGTCTGTTATTAATCATGGCGGGCCCCGGAGGGGTTCATTTTGATTTATACAGTAGCCACTGCTTGAAGTCAGGTGGTTTTTATCAGTTATCTGACTGGTCGGTTTCGACTCTTTCCTCACATCCAATGAGCCCGCACTGCTTCGTCAAACGCTCCTGCCAGTCGAGCGAGAGTACGGGCCGGTTTCACTACGTCTGGAAGATCCTACGACCCAACCGTGAAATCATGACGACGACGCCACACGATCAGAGCCAGCGAAACACGCCAAAGAACGAGCCCCGTGAAAAAGAACGAGCTCATTACATAAACCGAGTGTTCTGCAATCTAAGCGCTTTTAACAGCCGCAGCGCGACTCCGATTACCTGCCCATGATCTTTCTCCCCAGTTCAATGACACAGACGTTACATAACAGAACACATACACGCTACACAATCCCACACCCAGAATAAAAGCCATGCAGGTCGGCCTGCAGGTCACCACGAAATTTCAGGGTTATGTGACTGGCGTACATAACTGGAAAACGAAAGTGACTACACGATTTGTACAGCAAATCTTGCTGAAGTCAGCATGAATGCAGAGCCAGGGTGTAGGTCCTTCTCACAACCTTCTGGGCACTTTAACGTTTCTCGTTTGAGGTCTTAGGAGATGAACAGAGCAGAAGTATTTCTTCACTGGGTTCCAGGCACAAGAAATGTCGACGCCCCCCCCCCCAACTCTATGTTAAAGCAACAAAGTGTCAAGAAGAGGTCAGATGTTGTGACCCAGCAGAAGTGCCGAGACCCCGCCCACCACACCAAAGCCCCGCCCACCACAAGCCCCGCCCCAGTCCCTCATGCAGAGAGCCACCTGGACCTGCGCGTCTGCCAGAGACCCAGACGTGCGTCTGACTGCACGCACCTCGGCTTGCAGCTCGCGGAGAGGAAGCGTGCAGGGCCCGAGGTGAGTTTGGGAAGACAGGAAGCCACGGTGCGGTTGGAGCACTCGAAATACAGTGCGTCTTCAAGAGACCGTGCAAGTGCCATGCACAGGCGTGCAGCATCTCTGCAGGAAGTCACACTACGCGTGGCACTGAAAGCTTATGTGCGCTATAGAGGCTCGGTGAGCGGGAAGTGAAACGAAAGCTTTAAGGTTTGTCACGTGTTTCCTGAAACATACATGCCGAAGAGACGAAAGAGGAGGAGGAGAAGAAGAAATGACCCACCCGTAACTTTAAAAACAGCCCCGCTTTGAACAACAGCCCCCCGCTTCCCCCAGACCGCATCCGGAGCCGCACGAACACACACACGAACGCGCAGACACCAACCAACACATGGATCTGTAAAGTGCATCCAAAATGTTTATTTACAACCTCTCAGTCAGAGAACGTGGCAGCAAGGGAAAAGAAAAAAAACAAAACAAAAAAAAAAAAAAAAAAAAAACCCCTAAATCAAAACAAAGACAAGAAAAAAAAATTCTGACAAAAAAAAAAAAAAAACCCAAAAGATGGCGGGGATTCTCCCTGAGCAGTACAGATACAAACAGATCTACAGGTGGTTCACACAGAGGTGATGTGACCGTGACCCCATCCACCAGGAGACCCGAACACTCAAACACAGACTAATTACACCGAACAATTATACACAGTCAGGAAGCGGAGGAAAAATAAATGCTTTGAATGGCTAGACATCCTGATTGAAATACACAAGGTGCTCTCGGCACCGAGGGGGACCTGCGGGAACCCGCGGGAACCTTCCCACTGAGGAAGATGATGAATGGGATTTCTCAGCATGGTTCTTACTGCCAGCCCAGTGCGGTCTGGAGGAAGACTCGATTGCGTTCCTCAATCCCAGCCTGCTTCAAAGAACGCCTCCCATTACCAGAGATGTTTTGAAAGGAAGGATGTCGGGGTGGATTTACACCCAGAGGGAGATTCACCCCACCCCCTCCTCTCCAACAGTTGCATGCCACGTATCTGCTATATACAAAGACTATTCATTTGCGGATATTCACAGTGGAACTATTATCTGCATACAAATATTATTTACATACAGTATTATTTAGAGATTTAATTTGAACTTGATGGTATAAATGGGGACAGGGGATCCAATCTAAAGTGAAAGTAGCAAAAATCAATGAACATCAATACACGGAGTCGTCTGAAGGTCGTACATGCTGGGTGACTTGAGACTGCGCAAATGTCTTTAGTCCCTGCATTTATAGGTTTCACTTTCTGCAAACCGTGAAGGCTCAGGGTGAAGATTCCCAGCACTGTTCTCCACAGTTACTTCAGAAAGGCCATCGGAAACCCAATCTGGGGGACTTTATGTCTGCAAACAATCCATCACCAGCAACGACCTTCGGATTCGGCCTGCGTCGTTGCTGCGGTATAGGGTTCGTCCTCTAGTGAACGCTACACTTCGCCCACAAAACAAAGCGTGAAAACGAAAGAACCCACTGGCTCCCACTCGAACTGATGACATGGCGGTTTGGGGGACTAGGTCTTCATTACCTGGTTCACCTGAACGTCACATCCTGATCCTGCTGTGGTCTGGACAAAATCTGGGAAGACCCCAGAGACTCAGGCCTCCTCCGCTATGGACACCTTCACGTTGCATTTGCGCGTGTCCACCATTTATGGGCATGTAGTATTTGAAGGAATATTTGAAGCATTGAAAGGTGTGAGTGAATGAGGAACAGAAAAGTGGAGAGTGTGTCAGTGAGTAAACCTTCCTGTGCCTGTGGGCGAGACGCTGGTATGAGAGGAGACTTAATACAAAAACACATACACCATTAGTAAGGGAAGATGGGCTGAATAAGTCTCTGCAAAAGGTCTGAATCACTGGGCCACGCCCGATCCGTCTTCTGAAGATTCAGACGTTCTCATTGACGGAACACCATATTTGAAGTCTACTTCGTCAATTTAGCACCTGGAGTAAAAGATACAAAGCTGATTTTTACATTATCTGCTGCAATTTTAGATGTGCGCGCGGTGTGTGTGTGTGTGTGTGTGAGAGAGAGAGAGAGAGTCAGTTCAGTCTTTGTAATGGTGAGAATTCTGCACATGCTGTCCCTCTGGCGCTTGACCACCGTGGTCCTCTCCGTCCTCCTGCTCACGTGCCTCCTTGTCCTCCTCCGTGCTGATGATGTATTCCTCCGGGGGCCAGCGGAGCTCCCCACTCTCCACCTCCCCCTCCGTCACCTGCACCACGATGGACGGCAGCCGGTGCTTCTGCTTTCTGGAATGCTCGAAATCGGAAGGACCCGGAAAGATCTGCGGGAAGGGGACAAGATGGAAAGACATGTTTGTCCATGCTTGTCTTAACAGAAGACGACCTTCCATTATTCTTCTACAGAGCCGCTGTACACGCAGACCCAGATGAATGAAGGAACAATGACACTGCGCTACACTATGAACGCAGTGTGAAATGCTAAATGTGTGTTTAGATGCTGCACACACACACACGAACGAACGCACGCACGAACGAACGCAGAGCCCTTTCACTCTCATCTTTCTCTTTCAGTTTTGGCCCCAGGAAGTGGAATGTGGCCGGAGGCCATAAGCCCAGGAAAGACAATATTAGAAAAGACAGAGACAGAGTAAAGAGAGACAAGCACAGAGAGAAAGACTCAAATAATTAAGAAGCTTCAGTTAAAATGAGAAGTACGAAATACACCCTTGTGAAATGTCTTCTGGTTTTATTAGATGAGTGTGTGTGTGTGTGTGTGTGTGTGTGTGTGTGTGGAGAGATGCGTGTGTGTGTAGATGAGTATGTTTGTCACAGTCCAATTCTGCAAGTATCACACTGGTATGAGGTATATACACACACTGCACACACACACATAAATCCATAAACACAGCTTCAATAACAGGACCCAAAACACACTCTTCAGTTAAAAACACAGAACACAAGAATGAGCTCAGAATCCAAAAGGTCATGGAGGATGCAAAGCCCTCATTATACGAGCCTGAGCCTTAGAGACCTTACAAAGTGTTTTTTTTTCAACCCATGACTGCAGTACCAGGTCCACCCTCAACTCAGCCTTTCGGTTATCTCAGGCAAACAGCAAGAAAAAGACAATATACATACATAAGCGCTCACTATATATAGCTCTCCGTCCAAAGATCAAAACATTCTGTCTGCACGTCATCCAGCAGAACTGACTGGAGGGGTTGTGGGGGTTGAAGAGAAAGAAAACCTAATCCCCTGCAAAAAAAGTATATGCTGAGAGAGAGAGAGAGAGAGAGAGAGCGAGAGAGAGAGAGAGAGAGAGACTGGAAATCACCTGAGTGCTCTTTTTGAGACAGCCAATTCGTTCACACAGAACCGAGCATAGCCCACAACCCGCATACTGAGACAGACAGACAGGCAGACAGACAGACAGGCACAGTGGTGTCCATCAAATCATGGTTGTCCTCAGTTATGTTGAGGTCATTTTAGAAGGCAGCACACCTCCAGCAGGGAAGAGGCCGTGTGATATGAAAGCACCATGGATCTACATACGCCCCACCACCCCACCACTACCCCACCACAGGTGTGCGGGGGGGAGGGGCTCCATATCATACCTGAAAGGTGTTGCCGTCTTTCCCAGCACTGAGAAGCATGTCCTCAATCGGGGAACTGCTGATCATCACGTCCGTCATTTCACGACACGGCAGGAACACGGGGCTGCAAATGCGCGCGCGCGCACACACACACACACACACACACACACACACACACACACACACACACACACACACACACACAGAAAATAAAAAGATTAATAATTGAATCGAGATGCACCACCCATCACCACCACGCCCGCACCTATCCACAGTACAAACGTGCACGTTACACAAACGGAGGTGACCTCTATATTACGAGCGTCCCCTGGGCCCGGGGCCCACGCTCACACTCTTATAACTGCCTGTGTACCTCTCACATTTAGCCTGGACTCAGCGGAAAGGTTGGCGTGCCCTCGGCCATGCCAGCTACGCTGCATCTGGGTCAGCGGTTAGAAACATGAGGCCACTTGACAGTTTATCGCGCTGCTGCCTGGATATATTTACGAAGTTCCGAGTCATTGTGAGAGCGACCTGTGGCTGGTCGAGCTGCTGGATCAGGATCACGGGTCACGGTGAGGACCTCCACACATTCGCTCCATCGAGCATCCGCCATGCTGCAGGAGGCGTGTGTGAGGAAGAGGGCGGAGGAGGGGGGGATGGGAATCGATTGCAATTAATCCCAAGAAAACCACCCCAGAAGTTTCAGGGACCTGCACCCGCTGTTGAAGACATGGCAAAGCCGGGAAAGGGAATCTATTCCTGTACGGGCTGAGAACAGAGACTGCACAGTGGTACGCTTCTCACGGCGGTTATTTAAAGTCCGCTGGTATAGCAGCCACACACACACACACACACACACACACACACAGCAAAGGCATATCAAGTCAAAAGGTCCAGCCAAATAAACCCCAACCACAGAATTTACGTAAGCTTGGGATCAAAAGCCTGAAGAGAGAGGAAACGTCCCAGAATTCTCACAGAACTTTGGACCGGATCCGAAATGCCTCAAAACATGAACCGCTGACGTCTGCAGTCCAGCACACAGGTGAACAGGAAGTGTACCGACAGTTCAGACCTATGCGGGGGGCCACGATTTCACAAAACAAGTCGAAACACTGCACCAACAGACAAGTGAATTAAACACAACACCTTTGTTCCTTCAGATCCCCTCAGACACCACAGGCCACAAGGGCATTTTGGTGCAACAGGGACCAATAACTACCAATGGCTCCCAGTACAAACGTCAGAGTTGTTCTGAAAACCAGCAGACAAACTGAACACATGCCATCTACATCTCGAGCACCGGGGGGGTTCAGACGTCCGATTACAAAAATACAACTCACGTTTGCCCTGAAGTAATAAATTACAGTTTAAGCTCTGCGGTTCTGACCTCATTCATTCAATCACTTTGAGTCATTCCTGGCAGTTCATATGAGGAGTGAATGTTGTTGTACACACACGTCCACCGTGTGGGGTAGGAGGACCGAGGGTGAGGAGATTCAGAGAGATGGATACGTAAAGAGCCGAGCTGCGGAGGAAGCTAAACAGTCCAGAGTGGCCAACCATATTTCAGCTCGGAGGCCACGTAAACATCCTGCTTGGCTAAGAATAATAGAGCATCAGCCTAATAAAACACGAAGGGGCACAGGAGGAGAGGAGGTGCAGGAGAGGAGGTGCGGGAGAGGTTGGGAGGAACCTGCCTCCCCATCCCGGGGCCCGACGGGACGGACAGGCAGACACGAGGCACCTCCTTCCCACAAAACCTTGGGGGAAAAAATCCTCCCATCCTGAAAAAAGTTGAAACAAGCAAAAAAATAAATAAAAAAATCTGAGATATGGCTTCCTGCCAAGGACAGAGGGAATATAGCTATGGGAAGAGCTATTCACAGCATCAAAGCAAAGTTGCCGAGTGATATTTTCCAGATGTCTGTTTGGATTATAGTGATTTGTGTTGAATTCATGTAATTCGACTAAACCAAACTCTAGTCCAGGGGTACTCAAATAGAAATGATGAGGGGCCAAAATTTTTTTTTGAGTATGGGGGCTCTAGTCCAATATTTCTAATGGTGTACTTTAATAGCAGGTAGAAATGCTGGTTGCCAGATCCACAAGAATGCAGCGCTACAGGCTCCAGGAGAGAAACAGCCACATCTATTAGGTTTTACAGAGGGGAAAGGATTCTGAGGGCATGTTTAATGGAGGCGGATAAACCAATGGCCACCAATGCCTCCTGGAGATCTGCTGATGGCCAGAGCTCTGCTCCAACTCCCACACACCTGGGCATGATCTGGGCATGAGGTTGGAATGTGGCCCTGCAGAGAGGCGGGACTTGTGGAGGAGGGCGGGGCCAGCCCTCAACGCATGCGCTGATCTCCGAAACGGAGCAGGAGATGCCGAGATGGGACACTCCAACATCACGCATTCAGAACACGAAGAACCACCAAACTGGACCGGTGCCAAAGGAGCTCTGCAAGGCAAGAGGTGCTCCAAAACAGATCTGGGTCCACCCAAGACCACCTCCTCCAATGCACAACATAACCCATCTTGCAAGGACAAACTGTCCTCAGATCAGTGGAAACCGAAACCATTTACAATGCTACATTGTTCGGGTGCTCTTGCTTGTTTTGTAGCCATATTCTATTTACACTCACTCATTACAATGTTGCCCACACTGCAAAACCACATTATTTCTATTCATGAGAAAAGGAGAAGTTTTAGATGGCATCTGCATCTGCAAGCACCTTACAACTCTTACAGCTTGAGTCTAACAAGAAGTTTAGAGTTAAGTTAAGTTTAACCTTCCAGTGGTACCAGTAAGCCAGTTCCACTCCGACGCTTTCAGAATCACCTGAACGACGTAAACAAACATGAACACGGCATGGCTGACTGCGCTTAGAAAGGCAAGTCTTTTACACGGAGCTTAGTGAGGAGATCAAGGGCTTTTGCAAACAAAACCACCAGCAATTGCTTGCAGTACTGCAGAGAAACTGTAACTGCACGCACACGCACGCACACACACACACACACACACACACACACACAAAGAGATGTGAAGGTCAGATTTTCACATTCTGACAACTCAAAGTGGTTTCAGGAGATGAAAACGCAAGATGGTCACGGCCTCTTCAGGGCGGTCAGTGCCGAAATACGGTTTTATTAACGATTCTCACCAGCCACAAATATAATGGGTCGAAAGCAAATGGTCAAAGTACAAACTTTGTCTGCATTCACCACTAAAGCGAGGTTTGTTGTCTCTCAACTGAAGGAAGGGGGGTTAACTTCATCCTGGTTTTTTCCACCTCTAGAGTGACACGTGCTCGCGCCTCCGAAAGCCACACGATGACAAGCCGACATTGGTGCAGGCGGGACGGATCCGGTGTCCCGTGAAGGCGAGGTGCACTCACGTGAACCTGGAGGTACCAATGTGGGGTACTGACGCACGCGCCCCCTCTCCTGCCGCGCCCCTTACCTGTTGCATCAAGACCTATTTGTGGATTCAGCCTCAACGTTATTAAACATTGCAAATTCGTGAATGCAATTGGTAAAAAATACATATTGCTGGAAAGCCGAGCGAGTTGCAGGTAATTACTCGCTGTGCGGCGGCCGGTTGGTTGGTTTCACTGTGGAACGTGACCTTTTCTACAAAACACAGTAATGACTCACGTCGACCTATGCAGTGAATTTCGGTGGAAAAAACGCTACGGGGAGTGCCTGAAAATACCGCTAACGTTCCGCGGTGAGTCACCGTTATTTCAAAGTAGCTTGTATTTCATACAGTTATTGCAGTCGATGGGTAATAATTTAATGAATCCGCTTGATGTGAACGCACAGCAAATCACACAAAAACACTGATGACCTTCTCGCGTATTCCAGAGTGCCGTGCGATTTGTTCCAACTTTGCAAAGGTCGGGGGGGGGAATTCAACGCAACGTTTCGCAAAGCTTTTTGAACTGTTCGGTCGTCAACTTTTGAGGTTTTGATCAGATATTTGTTTAATTCACACTATGCACACGTGTGTTAACAAGTAGCCTGCTCAACAACACCACCATGTCTCGTGATGCGAACGTCCTACTAGAGCCTTCTAAAAAACTGTCTAAATTAAAAGTATCTTCTGGACGGCGTTTACATTAATTTAAAACCAAATTATCCATTAATTGCAAAACTGCGATACCTGTTGTTCTTTACAGCCTACGTTTAGCGAACACAAAAGACTACACATCTTACCAGTACACTTGAGGACAGTACACAGACATGTAGGTCCCTGCGCGTTTCTCAGCTGAGCGAGACGAGCGCTTCTTCTGTCCCTGCGCGAGCGGCGTGCGCGTGAACGTCTCGCGGTGCACGAGGACACGCGCTCAAAGACGCATCAAAGATCTACGGTGCAAAGTGCGGCGGCCGGGTACGTCTCCCCATCAACTACTTTCTGTCGATTCAGTGCAGCAAACTGTGGTTTATAAAGGAGGCGTGTAACTCAAACAGTTGGACACGCCCCTCCTCCCATAACACACACACACACACACACACACACACACACACACACACACACACACACACACACACACACACACACACACACACACACACAAGGGTTTTAACAATTCTTGAATGACTATAGCTGTATGAGAAAGAAGGAGCGCTCGCGGCTGCAAAGATGGCCAATAGGTGCGCTGCAATGATGTGTTTGATGACGACAATGGCACAGGACTCATTTCATTGGATGTTACGGATACTGCAAAACACACACGCGTCTGCACCGTGCAAGCGGTGGACACACACACACACACACGCACGCACACACACACACACACACGCGCACACGCACACACACACACACACACACACACACACACACACACTATTTGCTGTTGCAACTGAAAGACATTAGCTTGTATGTATTTGGATGTTTCTACGTATAACGCATCTGCAATTGGACGTACAACGTGGCGCATTAACACGAAGCTCGCAATACAGACGCAGGGCTTCTTTAACCACATCTCTATATAGGATGGGCTCTATATTTAGGCTGTGCGTTTGCGTCTAATGACAGGATAGGGAGCAAATCCTATGTGAGAAAGTGAGGATGCGTTCTCTGAATTTCCCGTTCATTTCCACCCGAGACCCAGAGGGAGCAGATCCACACCGACCACAGCTGCGCTCCGTTAACGGATGTCTCAGTGTCAGGAGGAAGGAGGCTGTTTTTGGTCTTCAACACAGCATCAATAACTTGTCCCGTGCTGTTTAGCGTGTAGATTGGCGCTGTAAATCCGACGAATCCTAATAAAATAACCACAATGGCGGTTATATTTGGTTTTTTTGTGAAATGACCAAAAACCCGACCTGAAACTGTACCCTCTCACATCCCTATATACCCCCAGACTCTCCGATTTCACTATGACAGTCGCCTCTGAACCATCTTTAGGTTTTCTGTGGCTTTTTTTAAACTACACACCCGGGCAAACGAATATACATTATTTACTTCAGTTAAATAATAGAGGAGCAGGTAGTACTCATTACACTATGACTTAAGGAGAAGGGAGCTGACGTTACACGCTTTCCTCCTAACACATTAGAAGCATGTTCTGCGATGGACTGCGCCATGTCTGCGTCCCGCTTTGTCGGTAAAGACTCCTGCGTTCAAGTCTTGAATGAGGATCAATGAACGATTAAGCGAATGGCTGACTGCATGAATGAACGAATAAGTGAATGAACATACCGTCAATTAATAACAACATGTTATTTTGTTTTATTGCGTTTTATTACTAGCAATAATTAATCATTATAAATATTGTTTTAGTACGTTTTAACAAGGATTTATTTGCTTCAATACACAAGAAACCGGTGGGGGATGATGTATTTAAAAAAATGTCATTCATTTAAAAAAATTTAATCCACAGCACCATCTGCTGGGCACGCAAAGTGTTACGTGCGAGACAAGCCTGCCCCCTACTGTTTTTTTTATGTGAAAACCATATTACATTTCTTGGGACTATGATGACTTTCAACATGTTTACAAATCTTAGAGGTGTATGATTTAGAGTTAATGAAATTGTCCCAAAGAAACTTTTATTGGGAAAAATATTATTACTGGATAGATTTACAACATATGTGAAGACTACGGTAATGTATGTACGTACATGGGAAAAGGTCTTCAAACGGGGTTGTTTCCTGGGGTGTATTTGTAAGAACGTGTCTGGGTTTGCTGAGTAGAACAGGTGTGCAGAAGGGTGAGGTTCTTCTCCTTTACTGATACCGAGAAACTACTGATATTCAGAAAGTATGAGGGACTGACACACACTCACACACACCCCTCCCCAACTGCTCTGTCTGTCTCTAGCACCTTTTTATAAGGAACTGTGTGTAGGAACACTCATGAAGTCTCTGCTCTCCGATGCTGTCTGAAGGAAACATGGTGTGTGCCAGCTGCGTTTCTCTGACTGCCCCCCTGCTCACTGTGACCACTAGCTTCTCAAAGCGATTTAGGTGAAGGAGCGTTCTTCTGAGCGCATGGAGATTATGAGTTTGCTTTGCTGTCAGATTACAGATTTTCATTTGCTCTTTTTTTTTTATTTTTTACTTTTTGTAAACATTACTTTGCCTGATTCTGTTTATGTAATGGTTTATTTATCAGTTTTCACTTAATTCAGGCTTGGCTGCCTACAGTTTGTCTCAAGAGAAGTAAAAATCCACGAATCTGCGAGAGATGAAGAAGAAACTTTGCACTGCACCACATTTCATGGTACCAACAAACAGTGGCAGCCCTCCGTTTCTGCTCAGAAACGCCGCCAGAGTGGATGGATTACCCAGCAGGCTCTCCTGCTCTGACTCAGACACCCAGGACTATCTGAACATCAACGGCGTGGAAGCCCGACCCGAGGCGGTCCACTACTGCGCGTGTCCACTACTGCGAAAAGCAAGTATGCTTTTCGTTTACTCTTTATGCACTTATCAGTGATGTACTTAACACAGTTATACTTAAGTATACTTGACTTATACTGACAAGTATACAGAATAGTTTAAGTATATGTGGCCTTTACTTGTACTTAAACCTTTGATCTATATATATATTTACTTGTACTTAAACCTTTGATCTATATATATATATATATATATCTCAATAAGTATAATTAAGTATTCTTGCCTTATACAGAAGTATACTTGACTTGTAGTTTGGGGTGGAATAGCTTAGAGTAAATAGTACATGGGCGGAAGTGAATCAGATCTTTATGTACACAGAGTTATTAACCAGTACAGAAACAGATAAACAATTGGCTAATTCTATTGACAGTAGTTTTCCAAGGTTTGAGAGGATTTTAACAAGCTTGATTCATATTATAATACATAACATTATACACATGCACACACATATATAAAACATATTTTTGTAAGCTCATCACAAAACATTAAGCCAAACAGCAGTAAGTATCTTAAAGTAATACAGTGGAAAGAAATATGTTCTTAATCATGAGTATGTCTTGTTTATTTTTATGTATGTAATCCACTGGTAAGTCTACTTAAAGTACAGGTAAAGGTATATTTAAAGTTATAAATAATAAAATTATTATGTTATGTTAAAAAGTAAGCTTATTTGGATACTGTTAGTTTACTAGTTATATACTTATATCCCACTTTTAAGTGTATGAAAGTACCTTTTAAGAATACTCTTAGTAAACTAGCAGTATACAAATAAGTGTCACGGTGAGGGGGCCGGGTCGCCACCAGAGGGCGCGCATCCCGGCCAGCAGCCGATCCCAGCACACACCCCCGCGCACGCAACCACTCCCACAGTCACAATCACCAGCATACTGAACACCTGTTTCTTATTTACTTTGCTCTTCTTAAGCCCGTAGGTCGTCTGGTCCAGTGCTGCACATTGCCGCTACATGAGCGTCTCTGGTTCCAGCGAGTCCGTCACTGCGGTCCCTACCTGTGTGCGCTACGAGCTTTACCTTGCATCACTTGCAGTGCGTGCGTTAAGAGCCTTACTAGTGTGCGCTACGAGCTTCACCTTGCATCACTTGCAGTGTGTGCGCTAAGAGCTTTACTGGTGTACGCTAAGAGCTTTACTGGTTTGGTTGCCATGGACAATAAACATCCTTGTGTTCAACCCCCGTCTCCGGCTGCCTCTGTCCCGACGCCCCCGGCGTCACAATAAGCTTACTTTTAGTATATTAACAGTACAAAATAAAACCTAAATGTAAACTAGTTGTATACTAAAAGTTTACTATTCTTACACTTAAAGTAACAGTGTACTTTCATAAACTAAAAACTAGACTAGAAGTATATAACTAGTAAACTAACAGTATACCTGTAAGTTTACTTTTAGTATAGTTGTAGTACAAAATAAAACTTGGATATAAACTAGTTGTGCACTCAAAGTTTACTACTCTCTCACCTAAAGTATACTTAAAAGTATACTTTTATAAACTAAAAAGTGGGCCAATTTAGTCCCAAGAAGTATTGAATTAGTAAACTTACCAGTATACCATTAGTACATTGATATTAGTATACTTACTACATAAAGTATACTTGGGAAATATACTTAAGTTTACTTAAAAAAAATAACCTTTAAGTATACTTTTTTTTGGTAAGGGGAGTGGAGTCCTCAACAACCTGCCCGGCTGATTCACTCCGTAAACGGGTCTGTCCGGTCACTTGGTGTTAGAAAACAGCCATGGATGGCCATGGGGAACCGGGCGGGCCTGGTGGGTTTCTGCCACGTAGCTGCATGTGTGAATTGCACACACATTCAGGAGAGGTGATCAGAGTGTGGCTTCAACATGGGTTCGCAGCACTGATGTCTGTGTACAAGTCTCTAACACCGTGGTGTAAGCCCAAGGCGCCACTCTCGGTAAGGATACTTTTATTTTTAAAAAAGGGCATTTCTATGTCAACTGTGGCTATAAGTACATGCAGGCTATAAGTTTTTTTTAATTGAAATACAAATTTTGTTGTATGGTATATAAGGTGTTATATAAGGTGTATTTGGTATGTATTACGGAGCTCTGGATTACATTATAGAAATAATATGTAAAGGTTAATTTGTAATGTATTAGGTTTATAATAGCTCATGTAATTAGGTTAATATGAGAATTCCCAGTTGATGTTTTGCCATCATTTGTGAATCACATATGTGAAGATCAGGGATTATTTGCATTTGTAATCTGTTTGTGACTCATCATTGCTGTTGTAGCTGCATTCATTCTCTTGATCTCTTTCCACAGAGGTCTCCATTCCGACGTCTCCCCCATCCCTATTGGTCCTGGCTCCCTCCCAGGCTCCACCCTCTGGGGGCATGGCCATGCTGTGCCTCGCTTGGGGTTTCTACCCTAACGACGCCACCCTGTCCTGGTCCGAGGACGGCACCGCCATGGCGGGTCTTGAGGTCCAGACGGCGTCTCGGCGCCAGACCGATGGCACGTTCTCACGGAGCAGCTTCCTGAATCTCAGCGCCAAACGCTGGAATTCTGGACACAGCTACACCTGCACCGTCAGACACTCAGCCCTGACCAGCCCTGTGAGCTCCACCACCGGGATGGAGAAGTGTAGTTAGATCAACTTCACAGTTCTGAAGTGCGATCAACAGTGTTTCCCAGTTATATTCTTATGCAGATGTTTGCTACTAGTAAATCATCACTGCCCAAACCACCTATGAAAGAAAGCAGTTTACTTCCTCCATGTTTATATTATTCAAGGGATTGGATGTGGTGTTGAGTTATAAATGTGAAACGCAAATCTTTCATTTTACTGCTTCTGCACTGCTGAGTGTCAATGAGTAAAACTGTTTAATCATATAACCAGAGTGCTGACTATAAGTGTCTTTACATGGATTTATACAGCACAGCATCTACATCACCGTGGCCAGTTCGCCCAAACCCTGTCATACTGCATCGGAGCATCCTGCACACACAGCCTATAATGTCAACAACAACAACAACAACAACAACAACAACAATAATAATAATAGCAATAATAATTAGAAGAAGAAATGAAACTTTTCACTTTCATAAAGGTTTTACACCCTTGAAAAACATTAAACAAAGTTTATATGACAATAAAGAAATTTAATACATGAATTAAACAACATTCAAATAAATTGCAAAAATAAAATCATTTTGTAAATCACAGCAGCCAATCATTAACATACTGTTGTAAATGTAAATGTGCCATATTTTTCAATTGTGATTTTTTCACAATTGAAATTGAAATTTGTCCTCCGCTTTTACCCATCTGTGCAGTTAGAACACACACATACACACACACACACACACACACACACACACACACACACACACACACACACACACACACACACTAGTGATTACTAGGGGGCTGTGGTGTACACGTTAAACACACAAACATGACTTTTTGGCTTAGTAGGTGAAACATCCATTTTGTGACTGTGAAATAAAACATAATAAGGCATTTTGAAAGACATATTAGCCTATGGAAAAGAGTATTTAGTATGAATTCTGATACGATTGACAGTATCCGAGTCATTTTTACATTTGGCTATAAATGCATTTTTGTGATCTTGGAGCAATATAAAAAAATAAAAAACAAAAGTTTCACTGTAGTCTGTTGGATCTGTCTGTGTCTGTTGAAGAACGTAAACATCTAAAATGTAATGTATTCTTTAGAGATTACAACATTAATAATGCTTGAGTCTAGTTTTGTAAACGAAGCTTTATGAGTTCAGCCCGGCTGCTGAACCGTACCGTTATTGCGTTTATAAGAGAGATTTCACTCCTGTCTGTGTGGAGCTCAGTGCAGAAAGCTGAATTCTATTAATGGAGTTTCGTGTGGAGACCCCAGAGGTCAAATTTGCATGCAGTTTCTGTTCCTGCACTTTTTCCTGAACATCTGACTTGTCATGGTTGGCCTTCCACGCTATTGGTGTATATGAAAAAACATTATAATAATGTGCAGGTCATCATCATTGCTACATACGTACACTGGAAACTGTTGGAAATTCCAGTGCACTGGACAGATATAAAATAAAGTAAACATGTAAAGAACCAAGCTACTGCATTCTGTAGCATTTTGTTCACCTTTGTCTTTCTCTCACTGTGTGTGTGTGTGTGCGTGTGCATGTGTGTGTGTGTGTGTGTGCATACACACATGCACACATGTAGATGGTGAGGTAGTGATGGGGGGTGTGTGTGTGAGAGAGAGGGAGAGAGAGAGTGAGGTGAGAGGAGAGAGACAGAGAGAGAGAGAGAGAGAGAGAGAGAGAGAGAGAGAGTACACTGGCTCTGTTTATAAGAAGCAGTGTGTGTGTGTGTCCTGCTCTGAAGGAAGTCCTAGGCTCATCTCGTCTTTGAAGACTCAACATGATCCTGAACGTGATCCTCAACACTGTGTCCTTCTCTGCTCTCCTGCTGTCTCTGTCTGGTAAATCACAGCCAGCGTCGACCATGTTCACTTCTGATGTGGAACATTTTACATTTCTTCTTCGTCTGTAGCAGATAGCTGTAACTACTAACACTCTGCAACTGGTTATGTAATGATAATGAGAGACTTCGATCACATTGCAAACGTTTGCTTTTATGTCCAATTTTGGTGTGTTCACAGGTTTCGAGGCCATCGTGCATCTAACCCAAGAGAAGACTATGGACGTCAGTGTTGGACAGAATGTAAACATTCTCTGTAAAAAAGATCAAAAGGGCTGGGTAATATCATGGTACCAACAGAAGCAGGGAGATGCTCCAAAGTTCTTACTTGCTGACAGCAGCAGGGCCAGTGGTCTACCCAGCAGGTTCACATACACCGACAACGGCATGGACGAATACCTGAATATCAATGGGATGCAGGCGGAAGACGAGGCAGTTTACTACTGCGGCTGCATCCTCTGTGAGGACCATCACAGTGTTGCAGCCTGTCACGCTGCCTGTACAAAAACCTCCAGTGCCTCTGGTGTCCTGAAACCACTCTGACTCCGTGTGGTACATGAGATCTAGCCAGGATGAGCCGGGTGAGGAGGTCAGCGTGAGTCCTAGCACAGGACGCCGTTGATTACGTGCTGGTCGGGGATGTCTGGGCTCCAGGGTTTTGGGTGGGGGCGTTGGGTGTGGCCGTGGGACACTGGGCTTCACGACTGAGGGGTTTTTGTACAGCGTTGTCACACAGTGCCACGGCAGCATCGGGGTCGGGACGGAGCTGAGACTCAGTAGGTCCTCACCACTCTCTCACCGCAGAAATCACAAATCCATGTGAGATTTTACAACTGTTTGATACATGCTGAGTTGTGTCTCAGCTGAACCTATTCAGTTTTCTTTGGCGTGTTGTTCCCTTTGTATCTGTCAGTTACGTACAGTCAAAGTGATATCATGCTAAAGACACAATTTCTGTTTTAACAAGTAATTAAAAAATTCAAAATAATAAACAAAAAGAATTAAATGACAATAAAACAAAGATCATTATGACGAGTTACACATACATGATGCAGTCATCATTTTTGTATTAGAGTTCAAATTCCAATTTTGAAGGCAAAATGTATTTATTAGTTTGCTTATTCTACTGACCTATTGTAACGTAACACTTAACTGCTGTTCATTAAAATATATGTTAAAAATAAAATACATCAGTGGAAAACCTTATAGAGAACAGACAGATACAATAGGTTACTTTGAATAGCTACAAACTAAATGAGTTGCAATCATCACTCATGAACCCATCATGAACACTGACTGATGATGGTGATCAGATCTAGTTGGAAATGTACTAAAGAACTTTGGTTACATTTCTACAGAGCCACAGATAATTAAAAACCATTGGTTTAATGTCATGGGATTCCCCAAATGGTTAATGTTAGAGGTATGTTAAGATTTGGTTTTGGGTTTTGGACTGAAGCTTCAGGTTGAGGATAGGTTTAGAATTAGATTTGAATACAAGCTTTTTAATTTCATTTAGATTTTAGCTGCTTTTATTTGATATTTAGTGAATGATAAAATGTTAGTGAATGATAAAATAATCATGTACAAATTGGCAACATTACCAGAAGTGTTACCAGGACTTTTATTATATAATTATAATTATAAAGTTCTGAAGACAGAAATACATGGCAAATGAAAAAAATGAAGTTATAATGGACCATAATGAAAATTTTCTGCTCATGTCCAGCTCGTCCCGCGTCTCCCCCGTCCCTGTTGGTCCTGGCTCCCTCCCAGGCTCCACCCTCTGGAGGCGTGGCCAGTGTGCTATGCCTCGCTCGGGGTTTCTACCCTGATGACGCCACCCTGTCCTGGTCCGAGGACGGCACCACCATGGCGGGTCCCGAGGTCCAGACGGTGGCATCTCGGCGCCAGACCGATGGCACGTTCTCACGGAGCAGCTTCCTGAATCTCAGCGCCGAACGCTGGAATTCTGGACACAGCTACACCTGCACCGTCAGACACTCAGCCCTGACCAGCCCTGTGAGCTCCACCACCGGGATGGAGAAGTGTAGTTAGACGGGTGGAGGAGATGATGCAGCGTGCACGCTGTGCTCATAAACGCAGACGGGAGAAAAGGTGGAGAAACACGACTATAGAACATCTGTGTTAATGTCACTTCAGCTCCTGGTTGTTTTGTTTAGTAGCTCACTGGACCTGTACTGACAGATGCATGATTCCCCTAATAAAATACATCTCAAACATTTAAAGTGATGTGTGAGGTTTTGTGAGCGTTTGTACCAGGGATGATATTTGCGTGCTCAGTAATTACAACCTGCATTGTCCTGCTAGACAGTTGGGATTTCCAGGTGAGTTAACTGAAAATTTGTTCTGTTTAGTTCATATGCAATAAATTCCTTAATTTTTTAAACAATATTATCACATATAGAATTTCAATATATCAATCAAGAATCCTAAGACATCTCATAATCCAGTATGTTAATAACCTCTAGCTGGCTTCAATTCTATTTCCACATTTAATCTTAATGTGTGTCCTGCAAATTACATTTGACTTGTACATTCACAGGAGACAAAAAAATCTGATCCTGTCATTCTGACATTTTGACATGACACAGATAGACAGACAAAACCTTTCAACTGTCATATTTTATCAGTGTATCTCAATAATAAATCATTTAAATGTGATATTAGTCTTGATAACCACACTACAATATTGTTGTGTAAGTAAATTACACTGATATGCTGACTTGTTGCTCCTGTACAAGGGTAGAAAAATTAACATTAATGCAAATGAAGTTTTCATTATATGATTAGGAGAACTAGGTGAACAGAAGATGATTGTTACACCAATAGTGCGGTTTGTCAGTGCAACTACAAAATCCGTAGGACCCTCGTAACATGAGGCCACTAGAATTAATCTCATGTCTGAAAGTTCTTTGGGAAGACTTTTTAATCCAATTCAATCCAAAATATGCATAATAGATAGAAATCTGGATTTTCTCAAGTTTGTCTTTGGTTCCATCCTGTGCAACTTGACAGTTAATTGAATGAGTTGACAGGTTGTGAGCTACATCTTAAAATGTGGATGCATTTCTTGAGAATCAGAAACACAGCATTCAAAGCAGAGATCTATAAATATCCCCACTATTTCCCCAGTGATCACATTTACATAGAATAGTTTCTGTCTATTTTCACACACCTGTTATGGTTGACGTCTTCCCTCCTATACAAAATCCCCGTAGATTCCCTCCTATACAAAAACCCCAGCAAGAGCTGAACTGGAGCGAAACTGGCTGAAGATGCCGGACTCTGCCGGTACCAGTCACTGGAGTTGGGGGGAGCTGAGCGATGAATCCCACATCACTTCCTGTCCCAGCCGTGGTCATTTCGGCCTATTTGGCTTGTTTGAACTGAACAGTCGTGATCACTGAAGCGATCAGTCACATTCAGAGCTGGGCCTTCAGCACAGAGGTTTTTGAACTGCACCTTAGCACTGTGAAGCATTTTTTTGGTGGAGGAACTGAGCTGATTTTTGGTAAGTGAAATCTGACTTTCTGAAAGTGAATTCTGACTTTTGATAATTCAACTACACAGAATTCAGAACTACTTGATAATTATTATTTTTTGCTGCACTGCTACCTTTGCAGATACATTGAAATTCTTCTTCAATGATAAATGACAAGGAAAATTTTTCATTAAAAAAATAAATAAAAATTAAGGACAATCTGTACTGTAGGTGAAAGGAAAAATAAACTAAACATTTTCAATAGTGAATGTAGAGCTTTATAGTGACACCACATCCTAAATGAGCTGAACTCTGTACAGAAGACTTAAAATGTGTAGTGTTGGTCTGTTACGCATGACTAAACAAAAATAAGGCACGTTCTAAATTTCAATAGATGTATAAATAAACAAATCAAACATTATCACATTTTATGCTTCAATGTAGTGGAAAAGAAAAATGTAATGCAGTTATATAAAATAAAAGTTTAATAATTTTACAATACCGCATGTGACACTGCAGTTCAATCAGGTGATATATCGTCAATCTAACCCTTCCAGACTTACATTTTGGAAAATTTAGGAATTAATAAATACATTAATGAACATATTAATGAACATATGAATTAATAAATTAATGAATAAATTAATACTATCATGTAACCCAGGTTATAAACCAGGATACCATATTTTTATATGAAAGCTGTTATTAAATATTCTAAATATAATTAAATATTCTAATTTAATTAAGAAATTAGTTTTCCAGATATTAATACAAAATTGACAAAGAATAATATTTTTATTTTATTTATTTTGTAAATTTTCCATTGGGTACACTGAATCCAGCCAGCCAATCAGGTGGCGACTTGGACAGAAGGGGAGAGGTTATTCCCGCTGACGGAGATTTCGATTTTCTTTGCATCCTGCCAGCAGACGAGAGTGAGGGTTCTCCTGCTGCAAGACAAATAGCAACGAATTTAAACAGTTAAAACAAGTGAAATAAGTCTAAGTAGATATTTATTAACCTGTTGCTAATCATAAAAACACCTGAGGGAAATATTTCGTCGAGGAACGACGAACATATTAGACTTGCACTGGTCAGGTTTTTTGTTGGTTGGCTGATTCGGACCAATCCATTGATGGCGAGCCTCCCAGAGTAACCTAGAGGGTTTCCCACATTCCCTGGACAACCATTGAATTGAAACTTCCTTGAGTTGAGCTAAATATCAACAAGAACTGGTAGGAGGAACACTTATCTTGTAAACTCCATGGACTGAATGGTTCCATCAACTGTGGAACTAAAAGAGAAGGACATTAACACAAAGACACACATTGAATTTATATTGATTTAATCACCCTGAATATTTTGATTTATTTATTTTCTACCCAAATTAGACACAGTCCTTTCTAATATTATTTTGTGTTTTGTTTGTTTACTTACCCATTGTCAATAAATGTGAATGCCTTTTCAAATGCCCAACAGTGCCAAGTAATTTTCTTGAGTTGCTGGTTGCCTGAGCTCCGTAGCGATCCTGGTACTCTTCTGATTGGCCCATGTGTATACCAGTTTAACGTACACATAATCTGTCCGCTTACTTGTTATTATATTATAATTATAATATATATATTTTTTTCTATAGCCGTTGAGTATATATTTATTTTTCACATATATAGATATTTATTGCTTATGTACGCTACAATCAACATAAAGTCATAACAGTAATCAGCAAATGTTTAAACAGCTTAAAGCAAAACATACTTAAATCTTCACAACATTAAATTGACTTTATTGAGAGCTAATAAATCATGATAAATTACTTGTTTATTTAGAGTTGTGGTTACTCCTGAACTAAGAGTAAAATACGATTGATGTAATTAACATGGTTGTAATTCTGATAGCAGCCAAAAACCCAAACCCAAATGCTCAAGTACAGTACCAGGACATAAGATGTTTGAACTGCTGCCCTCCGACAGACGTTACACCTCAAAACACCAACAAACCGTTTGAGAGAGTTTTTATAACAGGGCCATATCCCTGTTTAACAAAAACTATACAGTTCATCGATAGGCAGATGTTTTGTCTGCCTACAGGGACAAGTGCAATAACCGATGCTGCTAAAATACAATGTGCAATAATTGATGCTGCAAATGTTAATAGGAGAGCTAATTAGTGTATATATAGGAGAGCTTAGATAATTTATGCTTAAGCGGGCTGTAAGCCAATTTTGTTGGGCAAATGTACAAGTACAATGTTTGACAATAAGGGTTAATTTCATTTCATTTCATTTCAAACCCTCTCTCATCTCTCTCTCTGTCTCACTCACTCATCCTCTTCTCCAGCTCGTCCTGCGTCTCCCCCGTCCCTATTGGTCCTGGCTCCCTCCCAGGCTCCACCCTCTAGGGGCATGGCCAGCGTGCTGTGCCTCGCTCGAGGTTTCTACCCTGACGACGCAACCCTGTCCTGGTCCGAGGACGGCACCACCATGGCGGGTCCCGAGGTCCAGACGGTGGCGTCTCGGCGCCAGACCGATGGCATGTTCTCACGGAGCAGCTTCCTGAATCTCAGCGCCGAACGCTGGAATTCTGGACACAGCTAGTGTGTTTTATGGCATAATTTCCTTTTCCCACACAGTAAACATTAACCAGTTATTTACAGTGACATGCCTGTTGTCAAACTATCAAAACAAAGCACTAGTTAAGTCATGGGTTAAATAAAGCTCTTATTTTTATTAATCAAACAATAATGAATTACATATGAATAATTTGTAACATATTTACATTTGCAACTGTAAATAATTTTTTCATAAATATATTTCCAGGTTCTTTACATCAAAAACACAATGTGCTATTTAAGAAAAGCACAAATACTGTTAAATAAGTGAACATGTGATTTTAAAAAGATTCTGTATAGAACATGTTAACATTTCAAAGACAGCTATTTTGTCATATATGTGTAGAAGTAAAATAAATCTGTCTTCTCACGAATTTGTCTCTGTACATCCATATCTCTGTGCATCCATATAAACCCGCTCCACAAAAAATCCTCCTTAGCCCACACCACAAAATCACACCAGTGAAGCCCGCTGATTAGTAACTGACATTTGAATCTGCCAGTAATACACATGTCTTTTTTTTTGTTTTGAACATCCGTACTCCATATACAGATACTTACAGTCAATGTAATTCTTCACATTAGGGCATTTAATCTCAACCAAGCCAAACTGGGGGTATTCAGTGGGGTCAAATACGACACCATCAGGGGCTGCACCAAGCCAGGGAGCATCTGGGTGGATGATGAGGCCAAATGGTGTGTGATTTACATTGAGTATCCTGCAATACTCAGATGCTGCTCCGGACTCCATCTCTAGACCTCTCTTCATTTCAGCCGTCCGTCTGGTACCTCTGATGTTGCGTTCAGCAAGGGACTCTGCAGAGCTATGCCCTCTGACATGGCACACCTCACGAAAACGTGACGCTGTTACTCTAGGCTTGTGCCAGAGTTGACATCTCAATTCTGTGAGCCATATCAAGTGACACCTCCAAAGACTTCAGGTGAAAGAGTTCATGTTCAGTGCACACAAAAGCACAGGTGGGTGCATCAAGGTGGTGGTCTTTTAGAGGAAGAAGTGGGATTGATGGCACATCAGGGTGGAGAGTGATGTGTCGTGATGGTAACACAGGCTGCTGATATGACAGACCACTGCCTTCCTGCACCATACCAAATGCACACTGCACAGCTGGCTTGTGGGATGCCATGCCTATAGTGGTCACCATGCCCCTGTAGAGTCCACTCCTACAAATTCAAGTACAGACAATATCCCAAACTATAAGCATCTAGTTTAATATTAAATTAGAATATGTAAATTAAAGTTCATTGTAACTATACATTTGTGATAGAGCAGCTAAACTGCACAATTGCATGTCTAATTAGAAGTAATTAGGCACCATACCTAACTTCACCTTGAGATGTTCCATTTGGCACAGGTTTTGTGATCACCATGTTGTTGATTGCTCCTGGCTTTACACCCTAATAATATGGACAAAAGTTGCTGTAATTTAATTCAGGCAGTGCATTAAATTAGATAACCTAGCCACTAGGGTGCACACACCAGTGTATTTTAGTGCCGGTCCCAAGCCCGGATAAATAGGGAGGGTTGCGTCAGGAAGGGCATCCGGTGTAAAAACTGCGCCAAATCAAATGATGCGGATCAAAAACAGAAATTCCATACCGGGTCGGTCGAGGCCCGGGTTAACAACGACCGCCACTGGTGCTGTTGTCCAACAGGGCATTAGCAGAAATTGGACTACTGTTGAGACGAGGAGGAGGAGGAGGAGAGGGGGGAAGAGGGTTCTGAAGCTGAATGAGAGGAGGCAGAGCAGGAAGGTGGAGGTTAGAGTTGGTATGTTGAATGTGGGCTCTATGACAGGTAAAGGGAGAGAGCTAGCTGATGCGATGGAGAGGAGGAAGATAGATATACTGTGTGTACAGGAGACCAAGTGGAAGGGGAGCAAGGCCAGGAGCATTGGTGGTGGCTTCAAACTCTTCTATCATGGTGTAGACAGGAAGAGAAATGAAGTAGGTGTAATCCTGAAGGATGAGTTTAGTAAGAGTGTAGTGGAGGTAAAGCGAGTAAGTGACAGGGTGATCTGTGTAAAGTTGGAGATTGATGGGGTGATGATGAATGTCATCAGTGGTTATGCTCCTCAGGTAGGTTGTGATGTGGAGGAGAAAAAAGAATTCTGGAGAGAGTCAGATGAAGTTGTTTTGCAGGTTCCTAAAGAAGAGAGAGTGGTTATTGGAGCAGATTTAAATGGACATGTTGGTGGAGGGAACAGTGGTGATGAGGAGGTGTTGGGTAGATATGGTGTTAAAGAAAAGAATACGGAAGGACAAATGGTGGTAGATTTTGCTAAAAGGATAAAGATGGCTGTAGTTAACACTTACTTTAAGATAAAGAAAGAGCACAGGGTAACATATAAGAGTGGAGGACGATGCATACAGGTCGACTATATCCTCTGTAGGAGACGAAACCTGAAAGAGGTTAGTGATTGCAAGGTGTTACCCGGGGAGAGCGTAGCTAAACAGCATAGGATGGTGATATGTAGGATGATCTTGGAGGTGAAGAAGAAGAAGAGAGTGAGAGCGGAACCTAAGATCAGGTGGTGGAAGTTAAAGGATGAGGACTGTGGTGTAAAATTCAGGGATGAGGTGAGGCAGGTACTGGGTAATGGTGGTGGTGTTCTGGATACCTGGGATGAAACTTCAAATGCAGTGAGGGATGTGGCTAGGAAGGTACTTGGTGTGACCTCAGGACAGAGTAAGATAGACAAGGAGTTGTGGTGGTGGAAAGAGGACGTTCAGGAAAGTTTGAGAGGAAAGCGGTTGGCTAAAAAGAATTGGGATTTTCAGCGAGATGAAGAAAGTAGACAGAGGTACAAGGAGATGTGTCGCAAGGCAAAGAGAGCAGTGGCAGAAGCTAAAGAGATATTTGAGAGGCATATAGCAAGCTGTATGAGAAGTTGGACACTAAGGAAGGGGAAAAGGATCTGTACAGATTGGCCAGACAGAGAAACTGTGATGGGCAGGATGTGCAGCTGGTTAGGATGATAAAGGATAAAGATGGAAATGTGTTGTCTGGTGAGGAGAGTGTCTTGGGAAGGTGAAAGGAGTATTTTGAGGAGCTGATGAATCAAGAGAATGAAAGAGAAAGAAGGTTAGAACAGGTAGAGGTTGTGAATCAGGAAGTGCCCCAGGTGAGCAAGGAGGAAGTAAGGGCTGCAATTCAGAGAATGAAGTGTGGTAAGGCAGTTGGACCTGATTATATTCCAGTGGAGGCATGGAAATGTTTGGGAGAGACAGCAGTGGAGTTCTTGACTGGGTTATTTAACAGAGTCTTGGAAGGTCAGAAGATGCATGAGGAGTGAAGATGAAGCATAATGGTGCTGATTTTCAAGAATAAGGGTGACGTTCAGAGCTGTAGTAATTACAGGGGAATAAAGTTGATCAGTCACAGCCTGAAAATCTGGGAAAGAGTAGTGGAAGCTAGGCTTAGAGGAGAGGTAGACAGTGGACAGGTCCCGTTACAAGGAGTTGATTTGGTGAAGGTTGACGAGTTTACCTACTTAGGGTTGAGGGTACACAGTAATGGAGGAAATGAAAGAGAGGTAATGAAGAGAGTGCAGGCAGGGTGGTGTGGATGGCATAAAGTGTTTGGGGTGATCTATGATAGAAGGGTGTCGGCTAGAATGAAAGGAAAGATCTATAGGACAGTAGTGAGACCTGCTATGTTGTATGGACTGGAGACAGTGGCACTGACAAAGAGACAGGTGAGGGAGATGGAGGTGTCTGAGATGAAGATGTTGAGATTCTCATTTGGAGTGATGAGGAAGGATAGGATCAGAAATGAGTTTATTAGAGGATCAGCACATGTAGCACGTTTTGGAGATAAAGTTAGAGAAGCGAGATTGAGATGGTTTGGACATGTACAGAGGAGGGAGGAGAGGTATATTGGTAGGAGGTTCTTGAGGATGGTAGGAGGTTCTTGAGGGTTTGTGCCAGCGCTGTTCAGTTTCAGTACAGCTATGTACAGGGGGAACAACTGGCACACTAAGCTGAGAAAAATGTGCAGTTTGAAAAAGCAAAGTCACTATACGGTTGCATAGACACTATACGTCAGTGTCTGTGACACAAGAACAGCATGTGTGTGTCAGCACAACAGGAGATGAATCAAAAAGTCCAATCTGTAAGAGGGTAAGTAACATTAGTAATGACTTTGTTTAATTCAGGGGTTCCGTATACCAGTCCTGGGGATTCTGTATCACACGTTGTGTTTTACCTTTTCTAAAACCTGATTGACCTATTTAGCAAATTAAGATCATTGTGGGTGGGGCTGAGTAAAAAAGTGTTTTAAAATGGAGAAAAAAAAATGTGCATGGCATAAGAACCCCAAGAATGGAACCTGGACCCGTTTGCTTATTTTATGACAATAGATTTTTCATACAGAACATGGATAGGCTGTCACTGATATTAAAATAATGCTCAAGTTATACATAATCCTGAGACATGTATATCTGTCTAACCTGCCAACAAACCCCTTAACTTTTGTTAGTCTTGTTAGTCAAAAACAGTGAACATCTGAACTTAACGGCAAATAGAGACTCCAACCCAGTCACTGAGACCCCATGTCATGCATATTTTAGTGCTTTTCCTCATTTATAATACCAGATTCAGCTCATTAACTAAGTAAAAAACATATTGGAGGAACACAAAAAAATTGCGAAGTATAGTGTTGACAGGACTGACTCTGGAGACTCCGTTTTGCTAATATATTCATTCCTAGAGCAGTGTCGAGGCAGCGAACCCGCATCCAGGTTGCCCGCCGCACCGTAAGTACGTTCCCCCCGCGCACCGTAGTGCCCTCATCAGCTGGGCTCATACGTCAGTGGGGACGGGGCACCCAGGGGTGTCAAAAACGGCTCAGTTGTTGGGGGCTCGCTACTGGTGGCCGGGGCTGCACCGGGACGTACTGCAGCAGGTGGCGTCCTGCGCGGTGTGTGCGCGGTGCAAGGTGCCACACACTCCTCCTGCGGGTAAGCTCCTCCCTCTCCCTGCACCCAAGCAACCATGGACGCACATCGCTCTGGACTTCGTCACGGATTCAAGCGGAAAGCCGACCGTCGGAGGGGGGAGACCCCATCTTATCAGGTAGGGGATAAGGTGTGGGTCTCCACCGAAGATGGACGCCTGGGCAGGAGAGGTAAACTGGGGGAGAGATATGCCGGCCCGTACGTCATCTTGAGGCGGCTTAACCCAGTTACTTATCGCATCAGTCTGCCCGAAGACAGACGTGTGTCGCGTGCATTTCATGTGTCCGCTCTCAAGCCATACAGAGCAGGTGCATTGGAGGAGGCCTCGACGTCACGGCCGCCCTCGCCGCTGCAGTTGTCGGACGGACCCGCGTACCTTGTGGAGAGGTTACTGGACTCGAGGCGCAGAAAAGGTGGCTTACAGTACCTGGTGGACTGGGTCGGATACGGACCGGAGGAGCGCTCCTGGATACCGGCCTCTCAAGTGGTAGGCCCCTCCCTTATCGCCGACTTCCACAGGGAACATCCAGACCGGCCAGCTCCGCGGCGACGGGGAAGACCGCGTGGGAGTCGACGGGAGGGGTCCTTGGGGGAGGGCTCTGTCACGGTGAGGGGGCCGGGTCGCCACCAGAGGGCGCGCAACCCGGCCAGCAGCCGATCCCAGCACACACCCCCGCGCACGCAGCCACTCCCACAGTCGCAATCACCATCATACTGAGCACCTGTTTCTTGTTTACTTTGCACTTCTTAAGCCCGCAGGTCGTCTGGTCCAGTGCTGCACATTGCCGCTACACGAGCGTCTCTGGTTGATAGCACGTCCCTACCGTGTGTGTACGCTACGAGCTTCACCTTGCATCCACAGTATATGCGCTACGAGCTTCACCTTGCATCCACAGTATATGCGCTACGAGCTTTACCTTGCATCTACAGTGTGTGCGCTACGAGCTTTACCGTGCATTACTTGCTGTGTATGCGCTACGAGTATTACTGGTTGCCATGGATAATAAACCACCTCTGTCCCGACGCCCCCGGCGTCACAATCGCTCACTAAGCAACAACCGCGTAGTGAGCATGCGCATAGTGCTGTTTCGCTAATGTTAATTGGTTGTTAAAAATGTTTGTCATTTAAAAACTCATACGATTTTTTAATTATTTTATTCTTCTGTGAAAACACAAATTTCTGGGTTTTTTCCCCCCTGTAAAATGGTTTATCATTTTAATGTTTTAGCTTAAAGCAAAACATACTTAAATCTTCACAACATTAAATTGGCTTTATCGAGAACTAATAAATCATGATAAATTACTTTATTTAGAGTCATTATTATTTTTATATTATTACTTTATTTAGAGTTGTGGTTACTCCTTAACTGAGTAATATACGATTGATGTAATTAACGTGGTTGTAATTCTGATAGCAGCCAAAAACCCAAACCCAAATGATCAAGGACAGTTCCAGGACATAGGATGTTTGAACTGCTGCCCTCGGACAGACGTTACACCTCAAAACAAGAACAAACCGTTTGAGAGAGTTTTTATAACTGGGCCATATCCCTATTAAACAAACACTATAGAGTTTTTATAACAGGGCCATATCCCTATTAAACAAAAACTATACAGTTCATCGATAGGCAGATGTTTAGTCTGCCTACAGGGACAAGTGCAATAACCGATGCTGCTAAAAATACAATGTGCAATAATCGATGCTTCAAATGTTAATAGCAGAGCTTAGTGTGTATATAGGAGAGCTTAGATAATTTATGCCCTGTATAGTTAATCATAGCTCTTAATCTGTTATTTACATTGTGTATATTTAAAACTTTTCTATTTGCACCAAGAGGGGAGGAGGGGGGCTGTAAGCTGCGCACCATCATGAACAATGGCTTCCACCCTCTTCATCACACAGTGATGAGTCATAGGAGCACATTCAGTGCAAGACTCATTGTGCCGAAATGCACTACAGAACGCCACAGGAGGTCTTTCCTACCAGTGGCTATCAGACTTTACAACTCCTCTATTACAACATGACACTGCCCACATGTACAGTAATATTCTATTCTATAATATAATTTATATATTGTATTATATTTTACTTTATTATTCTTTATTCTATTATAAGCCCTTATAGTTTTAGATGTGCATATTGAAAATTTTTCTTGCTGTAATTTACTTCTTGGGAGTGCTTATACCTATATAGGTTGCTACTGTAATAAGTGCAATTTCCCCCCTGGGAACACTAATGTATTTCTGATTCTGATTCTCCTCTCCAGCTCGTCCCGTGTCTCCTCCGTCCCTGTTGGTGCTGGCTCCCTCCCAGGCTCCACCCTCTGGGGGCGTGGCCAGCGTGCTGTGCCTCGCTCAGGGTTTCTACCCTTACGACCCCACCCTGTCCTGGTCCGAGGACGGCACCACCATGGCGGGTCTTGAGGTCCAGACGGTGGCGTCTCGGCGCCAGACCGATGGAACGTTCTCACGGAGCAGCTTCCTGAATCTCACCACCGAACACTGGAATTCTGGACACAGCTACACCTGCACCGTCAGACACTCAGCCCTGACCAGCCCTGTGAGCACCACCACCGGGATGGAGAAGTGTAGACGGGTGGAGGAGATGATGCAGTGCGCACGCTGTGCTCGTAAACGCAGACGGGAACAAAGGTGGAGAAACATGTCTACAGAACATCTGTGTTAATGTCACTTCAGCTCCTGGTTTCCTCTTTGTAGATGTTGTTTTGTTTAGTAGCTCACTGGACCTGTACTGACAGCTGCATGATTCCCTTAATAAAATACATCTCAAATATTTAAAGTGATGTGTGAGGTTTTGTGAGCGCTTGTACCAGGGATGATTAGATTTTAGTGCTCAGTAATTACAACCTGCACTGTCCTGCTGGAAAACTAACTTAGTTAAACATGTACGTCTATATAGTTCATATAAATATTTTCATATATAAGTTCATTTATATAGGTTTATTTATATAAGTGAACACTATTATCAAATTCTTGGTTGTTTGAATATAACAACCAAGAACCATAAAACAGTTTACAGTTTTTCTCAGTCGATTTGGTTCATTTCTCACATCATGATTTACATTGGCATCACAAGTGCATTTCTCAAAACAGTGCAAAAAGCTAAACTCAATGAAATACCTGCAAAAGCAGATACTTCACTCAAAATTATTTGTTTTTGCCCCAAAAGCTAATTTTTAGGTCAGTCAATTTGTCAGTGCCATCAGAGTATCTAGTCTGTGTGCCATTGCCTATCAACAAGGCAGTCAACATACTTAGTCATGTTGTCAGTGCAACTATAATAAACAAAGTTTCACATGACTGTATGTGGGAGACTGATAGCAAGAAATTGGACTGGAATCAAATTTGTACAGCAATATTGTTTGACTGTATTGTAAGGGCCTTGCTCAGGGGCACCTCAGTCATGGAATCAGGTCTGGGAATCAAACCCACGACCCTCCAGTCACAAGACCAGTTCCCTACCACCAGGCCATGACTGCCTACACCACACATTCTTACTCCTTTTCTTGGCTGTTCACCCTGTACATGGCCTTGTCTTTCCATTATGAGACTTTGTGATACTGCAGAGTTTAGCTTTTCTTACTGTAGGAATTCCGGTTCTGACAGAAACTGTCATGACAGACAGACGCATGCATGCACAAAACATGGAGGGTTTTACAGTAATAATAATGTGAGGCAGCATCAAAAGGGCAAATTAAAAACAGTATTATGACGGAGTATCAGACGGAGTATCAGAGCATTAGGACAAAGAATCAGCATTAGGACAGAGTATCAGAGTATTATAGCAGAGTATCAGATTATTAGCGCAGAGTGAACGCAACAAACAACACTCTGAAAACCTGTCCCATATGCTAGCCAGGGTCCTTCTGGACGAGACGTTGCTATGAGGGTTTAAACGGGATATAATCAACAGTTAACAGGTGGATAGCATTAGCACTACTGAGAAGATGAACGAGGGGGGCATGTTCGGTTGATTAGTCAGGTCTGTCTGGCTCTTCCGGAGTGGCTCGCGGATGTGACACAAGCCTCTAAATGAGCTTCCGTCTGAAGTCCCAGGAGAGCAGATTTACATGCAGTGTGTGGGGCTTCTTTTCCTGCACAGATCTCCACTCCTCACACTCTTACTCTCACTACAGGTGTATATGAAGATGCCTAATGTAGGACGATATTCCACCTGAACAGTATTTTATCATCTGATCCTGGTGCTTGATCTCTGTGCAAAAGCAAAAGCTTTTACATGAAAGTATATGCTGAGTGCAACTTTAAAGTTTATTAAAGAAGAAGCCTTTCAGATCTCCATAGGTGGAGTGTTCCACGGTCTGAGCTGTTAGTATCACTGAACAAAAGTGGTGATTTCAAAAATCAATTACAGAAAAAAAACACTGTAAACAGATAACAAAAATGCTCTGGGAACGAATAAAATTATTATCGAATTTGGAAACAATTTCCCGAAGACGAAAATAAATGTGTTATGTCTATCACAATTTTTACTAGACAACACAAAGTGTTAATTCGATTAACCCGTTAACTCAGTGGTTCCCAAACTTTTTCTGCCATGCCCCCCTTTAGTAGATGAGAATATTTTTGTGCCCCCCCCCCCCATATTGACTAGGGATGTGTTGAAAACTTACAAAAACAATAGGTTCACAACTGCAAGAAACCTTTTAAATGGTTCAAGAATTCTAAATATAATTTAAAATAAATAAGGAGATGAAATAAGAGAAACAGCAATACATATGCGGCTAGTTTGCAAGCGCAGACATCACGCAGAGCACAAAGCATGTAACGGCCAGAAATATGTGTACTGTCTCTTTAAGGGAGCGAGTTGAGCGCGCGTATGGAATATTGTTTTTTTAGCTTTCTGCCATAGACCGAGTCAGACCACTGCTCTTTAATTTATTTCTGTAAGTAACGCATTAAATGAGCTTTGGACAACTCACCAGTTCATGTATGAACAGTGAAGTATTGCTGGAGCACAGGTTTATTTTGGTCAACCAGCAAATAAACGGACTAAGTGGAATACCACCAGCGAGTATTAAGGTTGAACTAACTCCGAAAAGCAAGCAATACAAGCATAGAATTAGACTGAATAGATCTGTTTTTATGAATGGGTCACATTGTCACCGATACCCGATCTAGAATTTTTTCAGATATTAATATTGGAATCGGTGCATCCCCAATATTGACACATGTGCACATGTTTTACTTCCAAGCTCCGCGCCCCCCCCTGCAATAGCTCCGCGCCCCACCTAGGGGGCGCGCCCCCCACTTTGGGAACCACTGCGTTAACTGCTCAAGCAACCGTTATTGTTTTAACCAAGAATAAAGTTGTCGAATCTACTGAGCATGCGCACATCAAGGACATCGGGTAACGTTTAGCTAATTGAAGGATTAAGTTAAGAAATAACCAACATTTTACCGGTCGCTCATCAGTAACGGTTAATGGAAAAAATAGTAGTCAGTTTGTGTGTGTTTTCTCGGTTTTCTTTCTCATTTCAAGTGTTAATTTCTCACGGTGTACGTCACGCAGGACCGAAGGTTTCCACCCAGCAGCGCGAGACGAGCACCAGCCGCACGAGACTCTTTCTCCCGTGGTGTTAATAAAACACCAAATTAAAGACTTTGCCATGTATCATACATTTTATCATGTTCAACTGTTACAGCGGAAAATGAAATTGAAATTGTTCAGGTTGATTTCAGAGGCTTCCTGTATACCTTTAAGGCGCTGGGCCAGGCAAATAACATATGCATCATACATAACAGGTTTCTATGTGTAAGAGAAACCTAGCTTGAGCCTGGCCCGACATCACTGTCACCTTCATGTGCGCACCACTGCATGTGTCACGTTTTCAGTTAGATTTGAGAGCTAAAATGTTACTGGGCCAGGCCAAAATCAGGTTTCTCGTATCTAGAGTAACGTGTTATTTATGAAGCATTTGAGTTTTGCCTGACCCAAGACCTTACAGGCATACAGCAGGCCTCTTAAATTGCTGCTCTGCATCATTTGACCTGTGCGCACCACTCCATGTGTTTCCAGTTGGATTTGAGGCATAAAATTATGCTGGGCCAGGCCAAAATCAGGTTTCTCTTACATATAGTAAAGCGTTATGTATGATGGATATGTTATTTGCCTGGCCCAATGCCTTACATGCATACAGCAAGCCTCTGAAATCCACCTCATGAACCATTTCACCTGTGCGCTTAGTCAATATGCCATTTTGCCATTTAGATTTGAGGGCTAAAATGATTCTGGGCCAGGCCAAAATCAGGTTCCTCAGACATATAGGAACTAGTTATGTATGATACAATTGAGTTTTCCCTGGCCCAAGACATTACAGGCATACAGCAGGCCTCTGAACTTGCCCCTGTGAACCATTTCACCTGTGCACTTTACTCAATATGCCATGTTTCCAGTTAGATTTGAGGCATAAAATGATTCTGGGCCAGGCTAAAAACAGGTTCCTCATACATATAGGAACTAGTTATGTATGATACAATAGAGTTTTGCCTGGCCCAAGACATTACAGACATACAGCAGGCCTCTGAACTTGGCCCTCTGACCCATTTCACCTGTGTGCTTAACTACTCAAAATGCCATGTTTCCTGTTAGATTTGAGGGCTAAAATGATTCTGGGCCAGGCTAAAGTTAGGTTTCTCATACATATAGGAACTAGTTATGTATGATACAATTGAGTTTTGTCTGGCCCAAGACATTACAGGCATACAGCAGGCCTCTGAACTTGCCCCTGTGAACCATTTCACCTGTGCACGTTACTCAATATGCCATGTTTCCAGTTAGATTTGAGGCATAAAATGATTCTGGGCCAGGCCAAAATCAGGTTTCTCATACATATAGGAACTAGTTATGAATGATGCAATTGAGTTTTGCCTGGCCCAAGACATTACAGGCATACAGCAGGCCTCTGAACTTGAACCTGTGAACCATTTCACCTGTGTGCTTAACTACTCAATATGCCATGTTTCCAGTTAGATTTGAGGCATAAAATGATTCTGGGCCAGGCCAAAATCAGGTTGCTCATACATATAGGAACTAGTTATGTATGATGCATGTGTTATTTGTCTGGCCCGACGCCTTATAGGCATACAGCACACTTCTGAAATTGCCCCTCTGAACCATTTCAGTGCGCTCTCTGTGCACTTAACTATACTCAACTATACTCAATATGCCGTGTTTCCAGTTAGATTTAAGGTATAAAATGATGTTGGATCAGGCTAAAATCAGGTTCCTCTCTTAGGGAGTGACCTGTTCTTCATGATCCATTTGTTATTTCTCTGGCCCACCATCAATAAGGCTTTCAATAAGCCTCTGAAACTGCCCCTTTAAAATGCGTTCACCTATCTGCCCACTGCTCAATATGCCATGTTGTGTGCTGGTATTTCTTCTTCCGATTATTTGTGTTCTAGAACAGCATTTCTGTGTTTTTAGTTTTCAAATCTAAGAATATGTATTTCTAAGAATACGTTAAAAATGCTGACGAATTCAATCATCATGTACAAATTGCATACAATTGAAAAGACTTGAAATAGAAACCATTTTACAAATGAAATGCTTTCATTATATTTTTATTTTTTACATTCACAAAATCAGTATGGGAAACAATAACCTCTTAAATGTCTGCTCCTACGCTCGTTTAAAGTAACGTTTAATCTAACGCTTTTAAACAAAGTGCGCAGCAAACACGCATCGTGAACACACACTTTTTGAATAAGTAACCAACTTCAGCCGCCGAATACGGAGCTGCGAATAAGTAACCAAACGAATCTCAAACTGCGAATAAGTAACCAACTTCAGCCTCGTCATAACAGTGTCATGGTATTGCGTAAAGATTAATAAAAGTATTATTGTGAAGTCCCACTTTTGTTGAATCGTTTTGTGGAATTTCTTGTAACATGGCAAACCGTGTATTCAGCATAATGTCATATTGACAAAAACAGCATAAACAAAAACGCTGAGCTTCGTCTGCTGTCATAATGTACCATGTCATTTCATTCAGCGTGTCATTTAAAATATCAAATAGGCCTACAATCCGTGTATCATTCGTTCATTTGATATTCAACTTAAAATCAAAATCGGAAAATCAAAAAACCATTCATTATTTTGTTTTTCGTTTTGAATATAAAAACAAAAAAACAAACCAGGCTTGTATTTTTCAGTTTTTTATTTGATGATCCAAACAAAAATAGCAAAATAAAAAAACGGGTTCGGAGCCGAACTTGATTTTGATTTTTTAACTTGACCCATTTGTGTGCCCCGGAAGTTACTGATATGTTTATTCTTCGTGGTCTTCGTTTGTGCGGGAGTGCGCTGCAGTGTTACTTGTTCTACTCTGAGCCTAAACATTGGAACATAGTCTATATTGGTATAGACAACGTGACCATATTGGAACCACATTCTAGATTAATTAAATATTTATTTGAAGGTGGCAAGACGCCTGCAGAGATTTCGTGCACGTTGCAGCAAATGGATATCCAGTGATGATCCGGTGTTAATATTTGTCATTGTGTTTTGTAGTGTTCGTTTACTTTAGTCTCTGCTGTGTTTTCTGTGCCTTGTATTATTTATATAAACGTGTTTTCCTTTCATAATCGCTGTGGTCCTTTATATTCCTTCGTGAGTGTTTCTGTGAAGTGTGTTCTGTATGCCTTGTAAGTTGCGCACTCTCCGTGTGGGCGCGGTTCACTTAGAGCTAGGGTGACCAGACGTCCTCTTTTTCCCGGACATGTCCTACTTTTGAGACCTAAAAAATGTCCGGGGGGAATTTGTTCGACTGCCTCAAACAGAATACATGTACAGTGCAAAAGTGTTTACAAGTGAAAGCACGTGTGTCCGCCGGTTCTACGGCGATGAAACGAAAGTGTACGTTTACGGAGGAGTTAAAGAGAAAAAACGTTCGACACACACACCATCCACCTAAATCATTCACCGATACACCGATGACCCCCACCCAGTACAAAAGGTGTCCTCCTTTTCAGAAACCCAACTCTGGTCACCCTACTAGAGGAGACTAGCTCCGTTAAAGTATGTGCCAGCCCTTTATCGCGATTGTGTCCAACCCACCACGTTACACAGATATTGGTATATTATTTATTTCAGTAATTCCATTCAAAAGATGAAACTTGTATATTATACTCATTCGTTGCACGCCGACTGATATATTTAAGAAAATTTGAATATTGTGAAAAGGTTCAATATTGAAGACAATATTAAATAGCTAATGAACTAAAACTGGTCTCTCAGTCTAGTTCTGTATGCTAGACAGTCATGGGAAAGAAAAACAAGTAGTTATATATATTAAGTGCATCCTAAACAACAACCTACAACTCTTATTACAGGTGCTGTTCATAAAATAAGAATATTATGAAAAGCTATTGAAATAATTAGATAAAAACTCACCACCACTATTAGGTAAGAGGTAGAAATACTCATATCTGAGTTGTAGGTTGCTGGTCATCATGGGCTTAATGTAATACAACTTGTTTGGTGCTGTTCTGATGGACCGTTTAAAAGCTATTGAAATTAAAAGATAAAAACTCACCACCACTATTAGGTAAGAGGTAGAAATACCCATATCTGACTTATAGGTTGTTGCTTAGGATTGCGCTTAATATATAATAGCTTGTTTTATGATCTTATGATGCACCATTTAAAAGCTATTGACATAATTAGACAAAAACTGACCTCCACAAATTGGTGCAAGGTAGAAATACCCATATAAATGTGCCATATTTTGTCAATTGTGATTTTTTTTCACCGCGATCGAAATTTGTCCTCCACTTTTTACCCATCTGTGCAGTTAGAACACACACACACTAGTGATTACTAGGGGGCTGTGGTGCACACGTGCCCAGAGCAGTGGGCAGCCCGGCACCCGGGGAGCAGTTGGGGTTGGGTGCCTTGCTCAAGGGCACCTCAGTCATGGCCTCAAGCCTGGGAATCAAACCCACGACCCTCCGGTCACAAGACCAGTTCCCTACAATCAGGCCATGACTGCCCGTTGTATTACAAGTTGTATTACACAAAGTGCATCCTAAATAACAACTATATACTTTGTGTAATACAACTTGTTTGGTGGTCTTATGATGGACCATTGAAAAGATATTGAAATTATTGAAAAGAAAAAAAAACAGAGTGCGCAGTGCTCTGGGGCCTTTACTACCGCCACTTGCGTCCGTGTTAACGTAATTTGTAGACGGTGCCTTAGACGTCGTAGCGGTCACAATAGTACATTTTAAATAAAATGTTGTATACAACTTAAATATGTATATTCCTGGCGTAAACAAAGTTGTAGATATTTATTTTGCACATTTGGGCACTTATTATTGAAGAAAGAATTCCGAATATGCAAACGTGAAACCAACTTTACCGCAGTCAAACGAAGACCACGAAGAACAACTTCCGGGGCACACAAATGGGTCGAGTTAAAAAATCAAAATCAAGTTCGGCTCCGAATCCGATTTTTAATTTAGCTAGTTTTGTTTGGATCATCAAATAAAAAACTGAAAAATACAAGCCTGATTTGTTTTTTTGTTTTTATATTCAAAACGAAAAACAAAATAATGAACTGTTTTTTTGATTTTCCGATTTTGATTTTCAGTTGAATATCAAATGAACGAATGATACACGGATTGCCTACATGTCACTTAGTTGTTATGTCAACATGACATCAAATTTGACAAATGTTTCTATATGTTTGTCAGTGGTCATGCAGGGATTATATTGGTGTCAAAAAGCGTTTTTGCACCTCTAAGTAGTGAAATGGCGTTCTAACACGTTATAAGGACGACCGTCCTGCTCTGATACACAACGAGTTACAAAGAACAAGATGTTTTTTTTCCGAGAGGCCCAAAAGATCTCTCTCGCGTCTGTTTGTACAAGTCTGGGATGTGATGTCCAGGCAAGTTCACTATAGCAGAATTATACGTGCCTAAAGCTTCGCATGTTCTTGATTTGCACAGATTAACATTTCTCTTTGATCTCCAAAATCTCTCTCTCTCTCTCTCTCTCTCTCTCTCTCTCTCCCCCCCCCCCCCCCTCTCTCTCTCTCTACATGCTAACAGGGTGAAGGGGCTGATTATGGAGTTTGAGACAGCGAGACAGAAACGAGCCGGTCCGCCTCCGCCCGCCGTAATTAGCTGGATGCAGGCAAGCGGACGGGATGTCGGAGGCCGCAGTGGAGTAATGGAGTATTTGCTTTACTTTTTGAAGGAGAAACGCTCGAGCACGATGAGGGAAGATCCAATTAGGCTCGCGCTGCACACGCCTGGAACACCGTTTATTTTATTACTGCATTACTGGCTGTCAAATCTATATGAAACTTTCAATATGCCCAGAGGGTTATACGTCACACTTACCGAAGAATGACAGCCTCATGAATAACACTTATAACCCGATAACACAAATATTCCTCGACTATGACGATCTCATCAATGTCATACAAATATGTCCTTACATTTAGAAAACGACATCTGAGGTATTTGTTATTTCATTCACTACATTTATTCTGTGTATTAAATAAAGGTTTAGTAGCTTGTTGGGCTGTCTAAAGACACAATGGGGGTATTACGTTTGTGAGATGTCATAATACAAATGTCCACTAGAGGGGTGTCAAGCTCCATGGATGTAGGAACGTGTGCCGCCGTAACAACCATGGGACGCCACAAGGCAACACTTTAAGAAATCAGACGGATGCAAATTTGAATTGGGGGAAAGTAAACTCCATCAGAAAGAACAAACAAGCTCCATCTGAGGCGACAAATAACATAAGATATCATCCTACAAATACAACAGTGGCTAATATTGTACTTAAACACTTCAGGATCCTACAGGATGATGCAGACTGCACCGCCTTTTTAACAATCCACTGATCTCCTAGAGACGAGACAAAAACATCAAAGACACGCTTGTCAAGAGTGATATGATAGACTGCTCAGATAATAACTGTGCTTCTGTAGCCTGCAACCCACTCTAGATGTGCTACGTGTACATTTGTTAACAGCCACTAAAATAACACAAAAACATCAGTTGTCATGACCCACCCATCTTTACGCATCACTGCAGGAGTTGTCCACTGGGTTATTTGCAAGAGATGTTATCAGCTTTTTACTGGAGAAACCAAAAGACAACTTGCTGAACATTTTTTAGCACGTTTGGACCACCAGGATTAATGACAGGTCATTTTCAGTGTTGAGGCATTTTAATACTAATGGACAGTGTAGTATTGACATACCTGTTTGCATAGCCAGTTGTTGCTATGGCAGCAAATCCAATTGAAATGAGGAAACTCAAGGAAACTGAACTGATCTACACTCTTGGAACTTTATAACCCCATGAATGAATGTTCTGATTTAAACATCCACTGTTTCACACACACACACACACACACACACACACACACACACACACACACACACACACACACACACACACACACACACACACACACACACACACACACACACACACACACACACACACACACTCTATGTCTCTCCTTTCTCTATTTTTCTTTTCCTTACATTCTCTACGTCTTAGACACCTCTTTAACCCTGCAGACCTGAGTCTGTCTGTCTCATTCATGTGACTGGTCCTCAGGAGGTGCTATTTCCCTGAGTCTGTCTGTCTCAGTCATGTGACTTGTCCACTGGATGTGCTATTTCCCTGCACCCACAGCTTGTCTTCTGCAGCGTTCCACTGTGATGTTTCATGATCTTAACCCATAGCCTGGTCCTCTCAAGCCTAATGTCAGCCCTAACAGGAGAGCTATCGTGTTGACAGGGTTAGGGTTATGATGAGGTCATAACCCTAACCCTAAACCTAACAGGAGAGCTAATACACGTGTTGACAGACTTGTGTTATTGCATATAAGAGACAGCTGCAGTATTTCCAAAGGATGGTCAGACACATATCAGGACGGCCAGACACATATCAGGATGGCCAGACACATCTCAGGACGGCCAGACACATATCAGGACAGCCAGACACATATCAGGACGGCCAGACACATCTCAGGACAGCCAGACACATATCAGGACGGTCAGACACGTCTCAGGACGGCCAGACACATCTCAGGACAGCCAGACACATATCAGGACGGCCAGACACATCTCAGGATGGCCAGACACGTCTCAGGACAGCCAGACACATATCAGGATGGCCAGACACATCTCAGGACAGCCAGACACATATCAGGACGGCCAGACACATCTCAGGACGGCCAGACACGTCTCAGGACAGCCAGACACATATCAGGATGGCCAGACACATCTCAGGACAGCCAGACACATATCAGGACGGCCAGACACATATCAGGACGGTCAGACACATCTCAGGACAGCCAGACACATCTCAGGATGGCCAGACACATCTCAGGACAGCCAGACACATATCAGGACGGTCAGACACATCTCAGGACAGCCAGACACATATCAGGACGGCCAGACACATCTCAGGACAGCCAGACACATCTCAGGACAGCCAGACACATATCAGGACGGCCAGACACATCTCAGCATGGCCAGAGATGTCTCAGCACGGCCAGACATGTCTCAGGACTGTCAGACACGTCTCAGCACAGCCAGACACGTCTTGGGACAGTCAGACACATCTCAGCATGGGCAGACACGTCACAGAACGGCCAGACACGTCTGACTAACTGCTGCTTTTGCATTATGTGTAAATGCAGGAATTAAAGAATGAATGGTGAATGATACAGGACAATTTAACAGCAAATACTGGCGACATTATCAGGAAATACAGGACAAATACAGGACACATACAGGACAAATACAGGACACATACAGGACACATCCAGGACACATCCAGGACAAATACAGGACACATACAGGACAAATACAGGACACATACAGGCCACATACAGGACAAATACAGCACACATACAGGACACATCCAGGACAAATACAGCACACATACAGGACAAATACAAGACACATACAGCACACATACAGGACACATCCAGGACAAATACAGGACACATACAGGACAAATACAGGACACATACAGGACAAATACAGGAGACATGCAAGACAAATACAGGACATATACAGGACAAATACAGTACAAATACAGGACAAATACAGGACACATACAGGACAAATACTGTACACATACTAAGGCAGAACACAGGCTAGTGATTTTTTGCAATCTGATAAGTCAGCATTGTAGCACATATGGTACAGTCCGGTGACCTCCACAAGCACTCACACACACACACACACACACACACACACACACACACACACACACACACACACACACACACACACACACACACACACACACACACACACACACACACACACACACACACACACACACACACACACACACCAGTTCTGTGTAGCTATACTCCACATCCAGAACACATTCCTAGTAGTCACTTTCTGGTTATAAATACTTTTGACTGGTAGCAGGCCAGTTTTGTCCTGGCTCACCTCATCGTGTTCTGCATCTGTGCCAAACCGGCTCAGTGAACCTGGAGCTACGAATGCGTGAGTCACAGGGGAGGGAATAGTCAACCATTCTATTCAAACCCACTGAAGATCATGTAGTGAGTCAAACATATGGGCAGAATCCCTGTTTTTCTGAATGAATGCTAACATTCTAGAGGAATCCTGAATCCCTTTAGACTCACACAGCACACAGCAGTGCCCCCTGCAGTACATCACAGAATGATCAATAATTCTGTACTAGCCAAGAGGTATTTTACTCATTTAAGAGGTGTCAGAGAGGATATATACAGGAATTGACACGAAACATATCTGTATTTTTAATGCTGTTTGGGTCTGTGACACCAAAAAGGCTGGAATGAGCTTGCTGTGTTGCTGGGTGCTCCTTGCACAGCTAATACACAGTTAGATTATGCTAATAACACAGTGTGATTATGCAAATGCATGCAGCATAACTTCACAGTCTAAATGAGCCTGTGCAATCGAATGCCCGTTCTCTCATATATTACTGTGATTAAATAAGATATTCACTCTTCCATTAATTCATCACATTAGCATAGCCGCTATTGTCTGTGACTCTTCAACATTTAAAGGGTGTGGGGTGAAGTCATGCAATCAAATATCTCGTCTACTGGCTCGGAGGGGAGAATGAGCTTCATTCTACTGCAGCAATTATAAAAAAAAATGATGAATCATTTAAATAATTTATCCAGTTTTTAAAAGCGTAAGTGTGCACATGGTCTTGTCCTGTTGCCAATGGAACTTTGCAATCTTCTTGTATCCAGCATTTAAAAGAATTGTTTGGTATTTTGTAAAGGTAAATGTCAGGTTTTTTTTTGTTGCACCGGTAACTCTCTATAATTTATCATCCACTTGCTTTAATCACAAAGTCCTCACCTAGAAGCCCGTTTGCCTGAAGTCTGCAGGTTTTTCGTTTTGCACAATCTCCAGTGAGCCGTTGACCTTCAGGACACTTCTGACAGGCTTCCCAGGTACAAGGAGGTCCACAGGCCACCTGCACCTCTTCCCAGCATTCCCTGGGGTCGTCTGGAGCTGGACGGAGAGCCGGGCTGGGGTCATGCCGGACAAAGCACTCACCGTATCACATGACTTCCTGAATCTTAGAAGTGGCATATCCTTTTGTGAATGCTTCGCAGGTTGTGATGTGTTTATGCACGTGTTTATGCACATAAAAGAATGTTTGATTTATGACCAATTGGCACCAGAGTAATTTTTTGCCTACCTGTTCTTGTGATTATCATTGTGACCTTTGCTTAGCTAAGTGTCTTCTGAACTCTGTGGTAGACAGTGCCTTCGAAGGACTTCTTACTTTCTTTATTTACTCTCCTACAAGGCTGGTTTTTGAATTTTGTCTATTTTCAACACTGTCTTTAAACATCTCTACCATGCTGTGAGATCTCACCGTGCAGATGTAACATGGGAAAGGGCGCAGGTTCTGAGCCAGAGTGAGTTGTAGTTGAGACTTGGAGAGACTTGGTGAGAACTGTGGTCTTTCGAGACAGGCTAACAGACACGTTTCAGGTAAATCCTTAATGGAAGTCTAGACTAGCAGAAGCAGCCCAGACTAGCAAAAGCAAAGGAAACATTTAGCTTTAATTTATATAATATTCTAATAAAACTTGTGTACAAATGAATAATAACACAGGTCAACAAAAAAAAAAAATGTACTGGTGTCCAAAATATTTTAATGAATTTAGGGTATTTTTGGGGTGCTGATTCTGAATATGCTATCAGTTTTGCCAGATTGGCTAAAGTTTTTGAGATTTTTGGTATCTTATTTATAGCACTTGTTGGTAAATGCGATGCATCATCTCATTAATTTCTTGGGATTAGTACTTGAACTGAGCAGTTCTCAATATAGTTTTTTGTTAATTAGTGTTCTAAAAGTTTGTTCATAGCTTGATTTTTGCACTAACTTTATGTTGTTGTCTGTTTTCCAGTGAAAAGCATGAACTCATCAAGAAGAAGTTGTCTTAACGATCCAGACACATTCTGTTACATTTGTGGTGAATATACACTGCAAAAACATAGAAGAAACATAACAGACTTCATTAAAAAAGTATATTTGGCCTATTTTAAATAAAATAAAATAAAATAAAGTTAATGCGCGTGTAGCAAATTACGTCTTTTTTTTTACACATTTCACGAAAAATCTTAAAAACTTGAGCCAATCTGGCAAAACTGATGACATATTCAGAATCAGCACCCCAAAGTTACCCTAAATTCGTTGAAATATCTTTGGCCCCAAAAATGCTGTTGACCTGTGTAATTCAAAATTGAACTTGAATTAAAATAAAAAAAATTAAATACATTTAAAATTATTAATCCATAATACAAACAAAATAGACTCCAAAATGACCATAAAAACAAAATAAGTAAAATTAACAAGATATGGCTTAAATAAATACAGGAATAATGAGAATATCAACTTTTCAGACTTCAAACAGAATCAACACACAAACACAAATGCATGAACCAGTAGCAAAGAGAAGACACTAAAACAGCATTAGATGGTGACTCAGAGTGGTAGCAAGCAGGGCAATAGGGCAACAGGGCAATAGGGCAACAGGGCAATAGGGAAATAGGGTAATAGGGCAGAATGTGAGGAGGAGGGCTGAAAGGAGGAGTCGCCAGCAGGTGTGTGGGTGGAGCTGGGAAGTGAGTCACTGCATGAGCAGTGGGAGGAGTGGAGACCAGAGGGAGGGTGGGGCACAGGAACGACTGAGTGGAGGCGGAGTAAGGGGCGGGGCAAGGCAGAGCTGGGTGGGGTCCTCTCTAGCGGGACATTTCCTCATGCGCAGGTGAATCCCCAGCAGTGACTCATCAAGTCGTTCTGGTGGAAAATGTTCAAATTGTCAAACACATTTTTGGTAATTTCTACCTATTGGGTTTTAATATCACATTGTGGATGAAGTCAGAATGTTTTTTTTTTTTCATGGCACTTTTGGCATCCTGAAATTGTTTCAACACTTCAAGAGTTTCAGTTACCACTTTAAGAAATATCTAAAGAAAAATGAAAACCAACCCACATATGGCAATGGTGAGAAGACGACCTGAACACTGACAGAGTTCAACACTGTCGTATGATGCATTTCAGTTTCTCCCGTGTTTATTATATTTATATTTTGCAGTGTTTTAAACAAAAGGTGTAGCCCATAGGTGTGCTTTTTAGAGTACTGGATGTGTTGCTGTTTTGACTTGTTTTTGCCAACAGGACGACAGAATGACAGCTGGTAGAAAGCCCAGGAAGCAGACGCAGCCTCTGGGTGTGTTTCCCTGCGTGTTCAACAGGTGGCGTACAGGTGCACGGCGGGACGCAGGGCTTTCAGCTGTCAGACGGGATCGGGGAATGAAGACACCCACAGCTAACCACAAGTGACAGGCTGTCCCCGCCTCCTCCCTCCCTCTCTCTCTCTCTCTCTCTCTCTGTCTCTCTCCCCCTCCTTTCTCCTCCAACTCCCACTTCCCTTCTCTACCTTTTCTTCTTCTCTTTCTTTTACTCTCTCTTTACCCTTCTCCCACCTCCCTCTGTCTCTTTTCCTTCCTCTCTGTCTTTCTCTTTTTCTCTCTTTCTTTCTCTCTCTCTCTCTCTCCCTCTCTCTCTCTTTCTCTTACAGATGCCAGGGTTCTGGCATGCGCTGCTTCTCTCCAGTAGACAGCCCGGAGGAGGAGGAGGAGGAGGAGGAGGAGGAAGAGGCTCCACAGCCTGCTGAATTCTCCTCACAGCTGTGTCTCCCTCAGCGTCCAGTGTGTCCTATTTACAGTTAGCATGTAGTCCTGGTGTAGTACTGTGAGGACCATGGTCAGCATGCCTGTGCTGGTAAATTTCTCTCTCTCTCTCTCTCTCTCTCTCTCTCTCTCTCAGTATCTCAGCTATCCACCGCTGCTTCACTTTATCTAGCTCTTCACAGGTAATATCACCTTTTTATGTTTGTTGTTGAGCTGTGATGCAAAAGAAATCAAAGTAATTGATAGGGAAAGTCAACTCTGGCTTCAACAGGAAGCGTAGCTATTTCGCCCCTCTCATTCTGATGTATAAGACCCTGGCGTCAAACAAGCGTCTCCTGGATGGTTTATCTCCAGGAAATGTTCCATAATTTATCATTATCAGATCCAATTATGGGCCAGCAAAGCACAACGCAATATCCAACAACTGTCTCCAAGGTAAGACAAGTAAACACAACATCCACCTTTATTCTTTCTCTCTCTCTCTCTCTCTCTCTCTCTCTCTCTCTCTCTCTCTCTCCTTCACTTTCTCCCCCCCCTCTCCTCTCTCTCTTCTCCTCTCTCTCTCTCACTTTTTTCTGCACTGATTAATAAATGTAATTAAATTAAAGCATGGAACACATTCATATGAGGAGGCTGGTTGCAATTACTGTCAACACTGTATAATTTGAATGCAATAAAGCAGAATTCATGAACTTAATTAGGAGCAATACTGTATTTACATCATGAATACTGTATTTACATCCAGCGATGGGGCGGGTGGGGGCCACCCAGCCACCCCCACACACTTGATTGGGGTTAAATCAGAAACGTTAGAGCACATGTGCACCGCCAGAACTGAGCACTGGAGTACGGTGATCACACACGGCCATTTTACTTCTGACTGTAAATGTCACATTCTTGAGAAAAGGTCTCAGACACGGCCAGACTCTGTTCGGCAGAGCAAGATACTTACTGCAATATTGCTAAAGTTAATAAATATAGCATACTTTCAGTTTATTTTCAGATATATTACACATAACCAAGGATTTTATTGCCGAATGTTAGAAGTAATAACTGTTTTCATCAAAATTGTCTCACTTTATGTTTTAGTTGTAGAGTTGCCATTCTAAGTAAACCACTTTCTGCTAGAAATGAAATATGAGTAAATACTTTAGGCCTGGGTTAATGCAGAGTGGATATGAACCGGGTATCTCAGAACTGCATGGTCTTGTAGACCTGTAGTCTGTAAGGCGAAGGAGACCAGAGCGGTTGGTTATAATGAAATAAGGCGTAACCAGTCGTAACCAGAAACAATTGGCGCGCCATCAGGATACAGAGGGGGCGGAGACAGGGCAGAGACAGGGCGGAGACAGGGCGGAGCTTGCACCACAACAGGCAGGAGGCGGAGAATGTGTGCCTGGTTTCTGTGTAACGCGCAGGACGTCACTGCGTGACTGAAGAGATCAGCGCGCGCTTCTGCCGTTCTGCAGATTTGGACGTGAAGGTAATCACGACTGTCACATTAAACGTTCCGCGGTGGCGGGCCCGCAATCAGAGGAAGCGGGAAAATCTCCGAATTCAGGTCCGTGTGCACGGCCTGTCAGACGCGCTCGAGTCATTTTCACTCGCTCGCTCGTTCGCCCCGACGTGCAGAGTGGCAGATTCGCTTCACATGTGATCATCAAAACGTGGTGCACATTGCACTGAAATCGCTTAACATCTGAAATCCCATTTACACTGCACTGTATTGCGATAGTAAATGCACTACAGCGTGGAATCGTCTGTCTCTTCCAATCAGATGGGGGATTTAGGCTGACCTTACCAAGGCCATGAACAAAGTGTTTTTGAATTTAGTTGTTTGTGTATATACTTAAAATATATTAATGTCTGATTTAGACTCAAACCTGACGTGACTGCCAAATCCCAAAGCTTCTGAATTGGATGTTTGCCCACCCCTCCCCACCATTTACCCCAGGCTTTTATTCAACAACTTACAATTACAAATGACTCAATAACTATAATGAAGTCATTGTTTGAGGGTAGTTCAGGGTTAAGGCATTGCCCAACAACAGCAGCTCGGCAGTGGTGGGGTTTGAACAGGCAACCTTCTGATCACTAGTGATCTGATGACTACCCTATGAGCTGTATTTGTACTATATCTGGCCCAGCCCACAGTACAGTTCGCTCTGTTCTTATTCAATAAAACACATAAATTACAAGCACATTTTAAGGATTATTCAACAAACCTGAAAACAGCTGCTCTGTATGTAGCCTGGATCATTCTCACCATTTGTTTCTGACTGAATATGGATTGCAGTCAGTGAGTGTTCTGTTCAGAACTACAATACCCAGAGGCCCTTGAACCGGAATCGCTCTGCTGGGTGGATGGCTGAAGCCTACCAGAGAATAACAGGGGATGACACAATGTAACAACAGCATCGACAAAACAACAAACTACTGGATGCGATCTTATAACAGAGTGATATACATCCCTGGAATGTATGTCAACAGTGCAGGAAAGACAAAATCTTTGTACAGTCGCGCTCACGATAGTCTAAATGGAGTTTTATTCGTTTAGCTTTTTGGTCATTTTTTCTCTGTGGACCAACCTGGGAAAACAGGTTGTCAGGGTGTGATTGGGAATGGAGGTGATGTTCACCTGGCTGGTGTCTCCACGTCTTAAGGAGGACATGTGTACTACAGGTGGGGAATGTGTCTCTGCGATCACTCGTGTTTGTGGGCTCAATGAGGTGTCACACCCTGCGAATAAGAATGGTGATTTGCTGACGGCTTGTTAATCCATTTTATCATGTTTTTTTTTTCTTTTATCGTGACTCTGCTTCTAGCTATCTCTGCCAGTGTCTCTGTTGGGCTCTGTTATCCATATAGAACTGTCCAATCCAGCAGAGCTGAGTGTGGACTCCTCATCCCTACCCTGTAGAGCAACCCTCTCCTGCCTCTTCGGATGGACGTTGCAAGCTTGGCCCTTATCTGCAATGTCTGTCAGGCCAGCCTGACCACCACGGACCCTCCAGCTATATCTGACTGGGTCATCTGTATGTCCGTCAGGACAGCCTGACCACCACGGACCCTCCAGCTATATCTGATTGGATCATCTGCATGTCCGTCAGGCCAAACCGACCAACACGGACCCTCCAGCTGTAGCTGATTGGCTCATCTGCAAGTGCAACATAAAATGAGATTAAAGTCTGTGTAGGGGTGTCATGGAGACTTTAATAAAAAAAACTTTACTCTGAGAAGAACTACTCTTTGGTTTTCTCTGAATAAACTTCTTAAAACTTGTATGTTACTCTTGTAAATTCTATAGCAAGTTAAAGTGAAAATCTTTGTTAGTTTGATTCTGCGTGTGACCCAGAATAATCACTAGGCTGGATAGATACTGTATATTCAGGGCAAATCTGAACTCAGAGCTGCTATGATGGTCCAGGGTCAGTTTTCCAACACATTTTCCGCAATGAGACATGACAAGCACAAAAACATTAAACACGATGGAGCAAAGAACGTAAAAACAGAGGCTAGTACACACACAATGGACCCAGAATAACAAACTGTAGCAATGTATCACGAATAAACACAGAACTGCAGACATGGGGTATATATACATGTGACACAAACTAGCAATGACACAAAACTAGACACAGGTGAGAATCATCGGGGTGAAAACGAGGGGGTGTGGAAACAAACCAAAACAACAAAACACATGGCAAATGTAAACAAAGATATGACCGACAGAAAGAGGAGGGGCCAGACCTGACACTTCCTTAATTTGTCATCCAGAGGTTGTAGTTTGCCAGACGGTGTGGACCAGTTTGCCAGACGGTGTGGACCAGAGATGGGTTGCCATTTACAGTCCTGCTTCCTCTCAAAGATTCGTCCTCCTGTAAGTGGGCTGGGCCCTTTGTGAAACTGAAATGGTTTGACACAGAGTTTTGACATCTCAGCTCACATCTGTGGTTTTGGTCAAAACCAAGTTGCTCGAGCAGGTACCAGCAAACATATGCAGGGAACTCTGGTCCAGACAGTCATGTGACCCTAGATTAGAGTAGCGGTGCCAGATCTGAGAGTGGGTGTACTTGCTAACAGTATCAGTCAGTGCAAATGCTGTAGGTCTATCTGCTGGGTTTTTTTTGTTTCACTTCCTCTCTCTCTCTCTCTCTCTCTCTCTCTCTCTCTCTCTCTCTCTCTCTCTCTCTCTCTCTCTCTGTCTGCCTCTCTGGGGTGTCCTCCACAGTTCTAATCAGACATAATTGTGCTGTGCTGTTTCGGCACCAGCAGGAGAGGACAGAGGAGCAGAGGTGGATGGATGATGTGGGCGCCGTTTCTTCCATCTTCTTCCCCCACTGTTGATTGGCTGTACCGAGCTCTCACCTCCCAGCAGAGCCCTGCTGATTGGCTGTACCGAGCTCTCGCTTCCCAGAAGAGCCTTGCTGATTGGCTGTCCCCACCACTTGTCTCAGCATGGCCCTCTCTGCCCACACATGTCTGCTCATCTCACACCAGTGCTCTCTCTACACCTACGGTGCAATCCATGTGTAATTGGACAGTGACGACACGATTCTTGTAGATTTTGGCTCTAGGCTCCAGCATTCTGGATTTGAAATTGAACAAAGAGGGCAGAGATAAAGAAGGACATCAGGTTTAATGTGAGGTTATTTACATCTAGATCGAGTGGACCGTAGAGGAATGTTTCATATGTAGTGGCTTCCCTACTGAACTGGATTTCCAATTTAAATTTAGTGTGTTGGCATACAGAGACCAAACATATCACTCTGCATGTAGATACAGGCTGAGCTATTTGTAGCAGTTACTATGAGTCTATGCATGATATCTCAGACACACGTGCATGCAGACACCAATTATCCAGAAGTTTGCTAACAGGTCATGGTCATAATAACAAATAAAGACACAATAAAACACACATATCTTTCTATATTGCTAATATATTCATTGAAAATGACCCAGTTTAATCTGTATTTCTGTATTAAATACATTTACACCCTTATTAGCATGTCCGATTTCAGGTACTCTCCCACCTCGTTGACAGTGGGAAGTGGCAGGTGACATATTTCAGAAACACACTTGTGGTGGTTCCTAAGAACATCTGTTGTTCATGACCGTCTTGCCCTGATACACCAGCGAGTCTGTCTCCAGTCTGGTTTCGCCCGCCCCGTCTCATGTGCATGCGGGTAGTCGTTATATTTTGTTATGATATTCCCAATGTCTCCGACAACTCTTGGCTGGTGTCCGTGACACTGATGAGGAGAAGCATGACTCTGTTTGGGATGTAGGCGCTGACTGGAGACGTGATGCCAGCTATCACCAGCCTGTGTGGGGCATCTCTGCTGACACATCTCTAAAATGGCTGCCGCTCTGCCTCCCTCTACAGATCTCGGATCGCTCGTCCGGGTCCTTAGACACATTTCTCTGTAACCCTGCCAAAAACCCACACACCAGACGACACGGCGTTTTATTCCGTCGAGGGTGTGGATACGGGTTATACGATGGGGGTGGACGAGTGGAATATTTCTATAGGAGTCTGTCCTTCTTCAAAACTCGTATGGTAGAGCTGTAATGGTAGTGTTCTCTCCCTGTGTTGTGCATTTAAACCTCTCCTTTCCCTGAAAGTGACACTGTTGTGCTTCCGTAGACATAGTATCCCTGGGAACCGCTTCCCAAGTACTTTGTCAGGATTTAAAAGGAACCAATGAAAACTGACACAAACGCAGCACTTAAAAACCAACTCAGGTCTTTGATTAAAGTGTTATAAGTACATACAGCTTAATTTAACTCCTTCTCTTCTGGTGCTGTAATTAATGTCAGCTGCTTCCTGGAACGAATCCTCAGGAGAACGCAGAGTGACAGAATATTGCACAGTCTGGCACTCCTGCCTGAGTTTACAAACACGCACCACCCAGTCGTGATGTCTCTGAGTGACAGGGTCACACAAGATCAAGGCTTCCATCAAATGGTTCTGACTGTAGGACATAA
>NW_027506869.1:2902184-2924684 GCF_052324685.1 Brachyhypopomus gauderio
TGCTGGCTGCACTGGAACACAGGCACGGCAAGACGAAGTCGAAGAGCCGTGGTCCGTTATCGGGATCTGACCCGTAGCCCCACACGCCGTGGATGAAACCGTGCGACTGTTCCAAATCAAAGCAGGAAACGTTTAGGTCCCCTCACTGAAGTGTGTAAGGAAGCATCTGCTCACATGCCAAACACTTGAGGCGGTATATGGCACACAGGGAACATATGATTGAATATGTCTGTTCAAATCCCTGAATGCAAAGATCAAGGCAAGACATCAAGCTGAAACAAAACATTAAGCTGCTTTCAAAGTTGGTAAAGACAAGTCTAGGAGGTTTAGTAGGTACTGTAGAAGTACTCTGTAGTGCTGTAGTTTTATCTTAATAAGCACAAATAGTTCATATAGATATGCAATAATGAAAAGACATCTTCTATAAGTCTCCTTCATATTTCATCATATTTCATACTTCCTCTCTTGAAGCTGAAGGTGAAGGTTACAGCTGACACCACCGTGTCACACACCTTTGAGGGTGAGCAGATATCCACCAGAGGAACCCAGACGTCTGCAACAGCCTTTAACACCTTCTCGGAGGTGCTGGGCGCTCACTGGTGAGTCCTGGTGAGTCCTGTTCCGTTTTCTCTCAGTCTCTCGTGTCTCATTGAGAAAATATGTAGCCACGACCTTAATACATAGCCACAATTACCTTTTAAAAAGTTTTGAAGCCATTCTGAAGTCTCCGTTTGGACGTTTCCAGGCTCTTTGTGTACTCCGAGTATTGCAGTTGCGGTTTGACATCGTGCTCACTTTGAACGGACCAGAACATTCCGTTATACGAGTCGTCAGTGTCACATGCAAATGAAGGCAAATGTGGCAATACTGCGTATCAATCAAACTGAATTACAGCCATCATCAATGTGAATGAATGAGGAAAATTGTTATCAGTTCAATCTGATCTTTTATGAACATGGACCATTGTGTGTTCTGGAAGCACTACAGAGGTGTGTGTTTAGAAGGTGGTGTAGTTTTGCGAAATTAGATTTTCATGCGCAGGGTCATTATGGATTTGTGGAAATGAACACCACCTCCTCATGAAATGGTACCAGCTCTGTGCAGCACCTGCTGGTCGGCGCGGTGCCTGTCGGCACCTCCAGCGTTCGGTCCCGTCTGCCAGACAGTATCCTGGTAATCGAAGCTGTTCCTCATCTATTTCCAGGTACAGTGTTTGGGTATTGTTATAATGACCGTAATCTTCCATTGCCCCAGCTAGCAAAGTGTTTGCTGTGCTAAGCCAATCACTGCCTTTCGCTGTGATCTCACACTGACACCCAGCTCTTCTGCGGTAATCTCCAAGCCGCCGGAAAGAAAAACCCGGCTCGGTGGAGGGCTCTGGCAGGGCCTCGGTGGGCCTCGAGTCAAGCGCGGTGTGAGAAATTGGCTTCCGTCCGTCTGAAGCTGAGCAATTTGCGCCGTGCGGTCCCCGGCCTATCTTAAAAATCGTGTGTCTTTCACACCTCCTCCTGGTACATGTCTCCCTCTCTCCAACCTCCTCATCAACATGCAGTCAATAGACTCGTTCCCTGTTGCACACGCACTTAAAGAAGCACGGCTGTGTGTGAGACCGGGAGTGGGAGATGGGAATTACAAGACAATTTACTGCTTGGTCCCGCAGTGCTGGCCAGGAGACCTCGGATTCACCGGCGAAAACCGTACCTGGAAAAGTTTGTCTCCTTCGTAGAAGGAGCAGAGAGCTCATTATAAACGTCCCCTGCTGATTTCACTCCTGCGTCTGCACCTCTGCCTCTTGGTAATAAAGGAGAATTATTTGTTGTCCTAATGCCTCAGCAGGAGTCTGAGACAGAACTCGGACTAATAATGTATTGCGCTGAAATGAAAGTTCAGGTTGTGCATCACGAAAAACACGCATGCACGTATTCGGGACGTAACGGAACACGTGAACAGGTTACGGTTAATGGTGACTCGGCTACAGGGCATCGTACGTGAACATGAGCAGGTCGAAAATCATCATCAGATGATCTACCAGCACCATGTAGAGTGCTCAACGCTAATGTCTTAACTGTGGTTTAATTATATGTGCACTTTGCAAACAGGACTTTTTTTTACAGGTTTGATGTTTGACAGCTTACAGTGGAAAACCCTGGTGGTGTGTATGACCCTAGGATAGATAGTGTGTATGACTCTAGAGAAGGCTGTGTGTATGACCCTAGGGTAGATGGTGTGTATGATCTTAGGGTAGATGGTGTGTATGACCCTAGATAAGGCTGTGTGTATGATCCTAGGGTAGATGGTGTGTATGACCCTAGGGTAGATGGTGTGTATGACTCTAGAGAAGGCTGTGTGTATGACCCTTGGGTAGATGGTGTGTATGACCCTAGAGAAGGCTGTGTGTATGACCCTAGGGTAGATGGTGTGTATGATCCTAGGGTAGATGGTGTGTATGACCCTAGGGTAGATGGTGTGTATGACCCTAGAGAAGGCTGTGTGTATGACCCTAGGGTAGACGGTGTGTATGACCCTAGGGTAGATGGTGTATATGACCCTAGGGTAGATGGTGTGTATGACCCTAGAGAAGGCTGTGTGTATGACCCTTGGGTAGATGGTGTGTATGACTCTAGAGAAGGCTGTGTGTATGACCCTAGGGTAGATGGTGTGTATGACCCTAGAGAAGGCTGTGTGTATGACCCTAGGGTAGACAGTGTGTATGACCCTAGGGTAGATGGTGTGTATGACTCTAGAGAAGGCTGTGTGTATGACCCTTGGGTAGATGGTGTGTATGACCCTAGAGAAGGCTGTGTGTATGACCCTAGGGTAGATGGTGTGTATGATCCTAGGGTAGATGGTGTGTATGACCCTAGAGAAGGCTGTGTGTATGACCCTAGGGAAGATCGTATGTATGATCCTAGGGTAGATGGTGTGTATGACCCTAGGGTAGATGGTGTGTATGATCCTAGGTTAGATGGTGTGTATGACCCTAGAGAAGGCTGTGTGTATGACCCTAGGGAAGATCGTATGTATGATCCTAGGGTAGATGGTGTGTATGATCCTAGGGTAGATGGTGTGTATGACCCTAGGGTAGATGGTGTGTATGATCCTAGGGAAAACCATGTGCACTAGGTGCTGAAACCACACAGATGCCAATAAGCTTTGAGAAAAAGCTTATTTTTATGTTACCTGTAATGTTTTTTTTCTTTTTCTTGAAAAATCACCTCAATGAAATGTTTGACATCTTGCAGAATTTGTTCAAGATCAAGGTAATAACACAAATGTTCTACTTGAAGGGTATAAACACACACACATTTCTCAAACCTACCGTCTCCGTATGCATATGAGGATCCTTCACGGAAGAACCATCGCCATGTTGCAAAATCGAGCTGACAGGTTTAAAGTCGGGACTCGAGCATCGCTGAATGACTCTGAGAAGGGTGTGATTTCAGTCCCATCTTGGGTTCAGATCACCTTCTCGATATGCACTCGGCTCAAGGTCTAAGCTCTTCTGCAAATGTCTTGTTGGCCTTACAGTGAAAAAGCCACTGAGGACTGGATTAGCTGTGGCTCTCAACAATAACGTCGGTTTTTAATCAACATTCTAAAGCAATGTGTCTGCATACAGACAAACCAGTGTGTTTTAATCGCATTTTTTATTCTGATGGTGATTTTGAATCCGCAGTGAACTGTAGCAAATGCAGAAACTGTCATGGGAAGAAGAGGAAGGTGGAGACCGTCCACACCCTCTATGCTATGGAGCTTCTGATAAAGGTGTAGACCTTCCACACCCTTCATGCTACGGAGCTTGTGATGAAGGTGGAGACCTTCCACACCCTCCACGCTACAGAGCATCTGATGAAGGTGGAGAAAAACAGTGAGCTCACTAGTGAGCCCAATCCAGCACACTGTCTGTGAGCTAGCACAATCCAGCACACGGTCTGTGAGCTAGCACAATCCAGCACACGGTCTGTGAGCTAGCACAATCCAGCACACGGTCTGTGAGCTAGCCCAATCCAGCACAGAACCACACAAGCTTAGAGAGATTTGCAACTGAAGAGCAATCTGTACCCTTTATGCTTTAGGTTTTCAGTCCTAGAATAAGGACCGATTGGTGGTGCTCTGTGTTTGTGTGTGTGTGTGTCTGGTTTTATGTAGTTCTGTCATCCAGCCTACTTCAGAAAATAAAACGAGAGCATTCACACATACACACACTCACACATACACACACACACACACACACACACACACACACACACACACACACACACACACACACACACACACACACACACACACACACACACACACACAGATATAGACATATCCAAATACAACAGCAGGAGTCCACTACCTCTACACAATAATATACTTTCAGTTTGTAATAAATCCTTGGGTAGAATTAAAGCTGAGCAATTATTCAAAATAGACGACACACTTTGTCTGATGTCCTTTAAGGAAATGTAGTAAATGTGCTCTTTAACTCCTAGCTAGCAATAACAATAACAACAACAACAATGACAAAAAAGATTCACTGAAGAAAATAAATAAACAAAGCTTTGATGTACATCTAAACATCCTTGTCACAAATGATCTCGCATGCCGCGGTGGCCCACAGATGTTTCCCATAATTGCCGTGGTTACGACACCAGGCACTCTCCTCTGTAATGATTACAGTATAAACACTATTGAGAGTGACGACCTGCCTGCAGTCATCCGGCCGGCACTTTGACAGCTCACACTCCGCGTTTCAGCCTCTCTGCAGGGAAAACAGCATCAAAGAACCCCAAACATCTTGTTTTCCTGGCGACGTACGACTGCACCTAACCAGTCGCCTCGCCAGACCAAAGCTGTTCCTGCTCTCTCCCTGCAGTACTGACAATTAAAACAAAATCTAAATGATTTTGGCTGTTGAATTGGATATGAAAAGTTTACGAGGAAAAGGATAGCACTACTGTTTATGTCTGGGCATGTTTGATGTCCAAAACCTCAGTGGCTGTGAGCTCGGGTACAATATTTAACAGATTTTAAAACTAGTGCAGATGAATACAATAAGTATTTAATAAAAATGTTCAGCAATTAGTGAAGAAATGAGACACGAAGGATGACCACCTCAGGTAGGACAACCACCACACAGATTTGTAGGTCCTGCAGAATCACCATGAATGAATGAATGAATGTTCAACTTATATAGCGCCTTTCTATATACCCAAGGACGCTTTACAATTTTAACACGGATACAACTCGTACACAACCAATCACACACCGGCGAGAAGCGGCAGCCAATTGCGCACAGCGTACTCTCTACCGGAAGCCACAGCCCCCTGGGGGACTGAATGGGGTGCAGGAAGGGGAGAGAGGACAGACCCTAGTGGCAGAGCACCATCCACCACTGGGCACACAAGCACACACACATTCAGACAACTGCTTTTTTATTGAACATGAAGACACACAGACACACTCAGGGAGAATTTGTCAGGGAATCAGGGAGGGCCAATTTACCTAACCTCCATGTCTTTGGACTGTGGGAGGAAACCGGAGATCCCGGAGGAAACCCACGCAGACACGGGGAGAACATGGAAACTCCACTCAGATAGGGACTTGAACCCAAGACCCCAGTGCTGAGAGGCAAACGTGCTAACCACCAAGCCACCGTGTTGCCTTCCACCATGAGGAAGTCAAACAATTGGATGATACTGCAGCCATTATGTTTCAATCCAGAAAGGGCTGCTGTTAATGTTGGAAACGAGGGTTTAACACCACGGCCCTCTGCTGGCTTTTTATCTCAGGTGCTGGAGATTTTTGCTGCTCTATTATTTATTCATGGTTCGGTGGTTAGGAACTTTAATGTGATTTGTCTTCGTGCTCACGTAGGAAGGAATGGCCTTTCTTTGCATATCAAAGCACCTGGCACAGTGGCAGACATCTACAGGTAGACCCCGCTCCAGAACGATCACTATCTGATCACTATCCTGGCATGCCGCAGAGAACTCTCACAGAGCACTCCAGCAGAGCACTCCAGCAAAGCATTCCCTCAAAGCACTCAATCAGAGCACTCCCTCAGAGCACACCCTAAGAGCACTCCAGCAGAGCACTCCCTCAGAGCACTCAATCAGAGCACTCCCTAAGAGCACTCCAGCAGAGCACTCCAGCAGAGCACTCCCTCAGAGCACTCCTCACGAGCACTCCTGATATACCTGCTCCTGCAGAGCACCCCTTTAGCGTCAGTCACAAGTTACTGACCAGTTCCTTCACGGCAGGTCTTAACGTCCATCCACACAAAACAAAGGAAGTGCAGACATTCATCCACTTCTGCTAACCACGCTGTCTGGAGATGCGGCATCTGGACACATGGTGGTGTTTCTTCAAGTGTCCGCTGCACAATGAGCAGAGTGGCAGATGGTTGAAGCGTCAGGAGGGTCAGGAGGGCTCAGCAACGGAGAACCAGCACTCAGCCCTCATGCAATCACTGTCATTTGGAGGTGATGACTTATCCACGCTTACCACTCAGGTGGAGCGGAGCGGGCAGCTACAAGCTAATAGACACTCAGCAGATGAGGCTGGAGAGACATGCGGGAAAGAGATCGGAGGGTTAGAGTCTCCACACCTGCATTATGGACTCCAACACTATTGATTTCTGAAAACTCTGTTCTGGGCTGCATTCCCAAAAGCACCATAACATGGAGATTGTTAAATTGTAGAGCATGTAGGAACACACTCTCTCATTTCAGATGAACTTCACACCACAGAACATTTGGGGAATGAAGCAGTCTTCTCTTACTTCCCCCATTATTAGGAAACAGAAGAACACTATAAAACCCCCACACCTCAACCGCACTGAACTATGAGCTTTATATTCCAACAATATTCCTAGTCTCCCTAGTCATTTAAAATGTAACAATAAATACAGGTTTTATCCTTTTCCAGAATCTGCTTTCTAATGTAATAAATTGTCATTTTTTCTAAAATCAAAACAGGAAGTGAGCTCTCCCTCCACCCGCAGGATTCGACTACACACTCCTCCATCATAACCACCACAGTGTTTTTTCTGTGTGACGAGTCTCCTCAGGGTCCCAAAACCACCAAACAGCTCAGTCCATCTCTGTCCATTGCATTAGGACTGGTGTGCGCCCTCTAACTGGACTTCTGTCACTGTGGATGATCCAACCATCCTCTTCTCCACACCGTCCACCCCTGCTGTCTCCATCGGGGACAGTCACCGCCTGTCCACCTGGGCTGTAACCATTAATCTTTGCTCTCGCGTACACCAGAGCCAGCCAGGTCTAATCAACAGACATGCCCTTTGAAGAGCCAGTACGGAAAGGAGGCCTGCTTATTTGCATCTGCCAACCTCCAACACATGCATATGCAAAAGGGGGGAGGAGCCGTGGTGTCCAGGTCACATGACTATATCAGGAGAAATATCCACAGTAATCTGGAGCTACAAGCCTTAGACAAATATGACCTTCATAACAACTATTCTCAGCCGTGTTAAAACCTTTCCAAGAAAGGTGTGCTCAAGACGTCATCTTCTATGCTAAATTAAATAGAACCAATTTCTTTCGATCTTTAGATAGATACAACAAAACAGTCTGTGAACTGTAGCATATCCTTTCATGGAAATAAATGAAAGAAATCAAGTTTGGGCAGTGCTGTGACTCACGGACGGCTAAACAGTGGCACAGTGAGGATTCCAAATTAATCACCAGAGTGTTCAGCCACTCAAGCGTAGGACATTTCAGGTGGGGTTCAGCAGCACTGCTCAAAATTACTGTGTGCTGTCTCTAAAATCCCTTCACATGTTTTAATTGTCTTGTCATGTCACCCAGGAACATTCCTAAGTACTTAATTCCCTTTGTTGACTCCTCCTCAATCCTGCCCTCCATCAGTGTGTGAGTGTGTGTGTGTGTGTGTGTGTGTGTGGGTGGGCAGTGCAGACAGACCTAGAGTTAACAGCGGATGTTGAATTTGTTTGGCGTCTTTATCTTACTGTGTGGCTTGTAACTTCACATCGTGTTTCATAACCTTAAAAAATCTGTTACTTCACAGATGTATAATATGGTTTTACACACTGGTATTAATGTGGTAACAATACAATTCAATCTACATATTTTTTTCTTATTTATTTATTAGATGTTATAGTCTAATTAAAACTTACTATGGTGTCTCCTATGGTGGATGGACGATTAATTCTTTCTCATGTTTATTCAATAATAGCAAAGCATAATTCAGCATAATTCATAATTCTTTATGTTGCTTGTCCGTAGTCATGAGGTTAGGATGAGGGGAACCCTTGCTAGCAGACATCAGGTTTGTGTTCGAGCAGTGTTCCCGAGCTGTTCTAGTCCTGTTAATGGCTTCCTGTGTGTTGTTTCCCCTGTTTCTCCATTTCCTCTCTCTTTCAAGACCTTTCTAGATTACTGCTTGGTTGTTTCTCCTCCTGGTTCTTTGCTGGATTAGTGCCTGGTTGTTTGATCGGGTTACTTTCTGGACTAGTACTTGGTTATTTGATCTCTTTCTAGTGCTTGGTTGTTTAACTTCCTGGTTCCTTTCCAGATTAGTGCTTTGTTGTATGATTGTGTAGATTCCTTCTAGATTAGTTTGATCTCCTGGACTCTTTCTGGATCAGTGCCTGTTTGATCTCCTGGACTCTTTCTGGATCAGTGCCTGGTTGTTTGATCTCCTGGACTCTTTCTGGATCAGTGCCTGGTTGTTTGATCTCCTGGACTCTTTCTGGATCAGTGCCTGTTTGTCTGATCTCCTGGACTCTTTCTGGATTAGTGCCTGTTTGTCTGATCTCCTGGACTCTTTCTGGATTAGTGCCTGTTTGTCTGATCTCCTGGACTCTTTCTGGATCAGTGCCTGTTTGTCTGATCTCCTGGCCTCTTTCTGGATCAGTGCCTGTTTGTCTGATCTCCTGGACTCTTTCTGGATTAGTGCCTGTTTGTCTGATCTCTGGTTTCCAATCTGCCTTTCACTCTTCTACTCTCAGCTCTCTGTTCTTGTACATCTGTCTCTGCTCCCTTTAAAGTCTTTTAACCCCTTCAGACCCGAATTATGTTCCAGTAATGAAAAAAAATATACGAATGCAATTTTCTGTCTGTAATGAACTCCAAAACAAGAATCAGTAAAAAAAAATTAAATATAATACTTTTATAGTATTTTTTTTTTATGTCCACTGCAGTGGACGGTGGGTCTTAACAGTTGTAAAGCAATGCTATATCATATGTATAATTTTATGGTTTGTTTGTTATTCTTTTTGAAAATAAACCTGATCAATAGACTAAAAATGCTATCCAAGTTTTGGGAACATCTCTTATTATGAAAAATAATATATATAACATATAACAAGGAGAAATTAGTTGAAATTATGGTTGCATGTACGATTCCCAGTACATTCGCAAACCTCAGAACTCCCATTGCAATGTGCAAGCCAACAAAGGCTTCTATTTCATGCACTGATGCCTGTTTGTAGCCCCTCACAGCAGTTTGTTCAGCATAGACATTTGTCATGGTGGTCATCAGCTCAAACATCTCTTGTGGAACGTATCATTTGAAGTAAGCATATGGAGTTAATGGTTCAGTGATGTTTGTGATAGGATCTTCCCAAGTAGACGCCACTGGCCACTGGACATTGGACAGGTTAGCATAAGGATCACCTTCACAATATAAAACAATTTCTTCCTCATTTTCCTTCCCTGATCCTTCCTCATCATTTACTGTCTCAAGAACAACTTCTTGCCCCATCACTGGTACTTACTCATCTCCTGGAATCAATAATTAAAAGTAGCTATGTTCATACATTGTGTTATGGACAACAATGGGAGTGTTGGAGTACCTGTATTTAACAGATAGCTACGTTTACCTACTCTTGAGAGACTTGCACTCTCTGCATCTTCACCATCATCACTATCCAAACTTTCAATTTCTGATATATTTCCGCTGTCAATTAACATCATGTGCAGTGTACTCTGTGGAATAAATATTTTTATCTTATTTTACACTGTATTTAACAGACTATTTGTCTGTATACACTGCAATTGCAAAAGAAAAGTTTTAACAGCAGCACTAAAAAGCATGCTTGAATTATATACATTAAGACCCACTGTCCACTGTGATGGACAACAAGATTTTAAAAAATCCTGTGTTTAACTTTATGATTTTACAATTGATATTGAACATTTAATTTCACAAACTACCCCTTAAGTGTAAAATTAACTCATAACATTGAGGATAAAGTGTTCTAAATCGGATAAAAATAGTTAAAATGAGCCCTTACTCTGCCTCTTTGGCTGGAGTGCTGCCATTGCTAACTTCAGTGTGGTTTTTTTTTGGCTCCTAAAGCAATGGACGGGGCTAATGTGTTATTTGATTGGTTGGTAAAGGTCTATTCTGACTGTTAACAGATTTTAATTGGTCTATTGTACAACAAATCATAAAAAAGAGAAGAAAACATGTGATGTCCATTGCAGTGGACACAGGGTCTGAAAGGGTTAAAGACTTTAAAGTCATGGCTTCCTGTATATCTAACAAGTGCTCGATTCCAAAACCGTATTCTGAAGGGCTCCCTGAAATGTTTTTGGACCAACTTTTCATCTTGTCTGGAGAGGTTTTCTCTCCTCCTGGGCAAGCTGAACTCTCCAAGATGTTACTGGCTTTTACCACATGGGGTTATTATGTCAGGTGTACTGCCAACCTGTGCAGAACATTTTATAACTCTCCCCATCTCTGTCCACTGAACAACAAAGCGTCTCGTTTACACTGGCAAAGAGGATGAAACCACGCAAGCTTTGTTGTGCACTTGAATCAAATCCATAAATAATGTATGTAGCATTTCAGTCAGGACTTGTATGACCTGAATGGGCGAATAGTTGTAGCATCAGATTTTCTTTCTTTTTTTGGGGAGACTAGCATACCAATACTGCACACAGTATGATAGCATCTTCTCTTTCTTCCACAAGCCACCTGCCCATCACACTCATAAATGCCAGGGTCAGTCGTGTGAGCTGGGAGGGGTGATAACGAAGGCGCTCTCTCCCTCCCGGAAAACAGAAGAGTCGGATGGGAAGAGGAGTGTGTGTGAGCCCGGCCTCGTCGCGCCTGAAAGAGATGCGGGAGATGTCTGGCAGTGCGGCTGACTCGTGGGAGGTGCTCTTTGCCACGCGCTTAAAAGCGGATATGTCACCACTATCGGGGCAGGCATCGCGGCAGGAGGGCGGGGCGCAGATGCAACTCTTGCAGACAGACGTTACCACGTCTCGCCGGCGTGGCTAGAAAGCCTACGATTACCAGAGATGTGCCACATAGATCAGTGGTGAACACATGATCGCGTGCGCACAAACAGAGGCATATGAACACATACAGCAACACACACACACACACACACACACACACACACACACACACACACACACACACACACACACTCAGATGCATACGCGCACCCTGATTGACGTTATCTGCCTCTCGGTCACCCCGACGCCCAGAGTTCCGAGTGCATCGGTCGCTCTCTAATTGCCCACGCAGGGGTGGCCTTTGTGTCTCAGTGTACAGGCCTGTGCCTCTTAATGAGAACCCTGGACCGGCGGCCAGGTGTTGACACGTCTCCTCCGCAGCACAAAGGTCGGCGCAGCGTGGTGAAAAGGCCACGGACGAAGCACGGCTCACCCGACAGGCCAGCGGCGGAAGCGTTACTGCAGTAGCAGCGGAGTCGCTTCTATTCTCACTTCATTTAAAAGATGTCACTGCACATGCCCGAGGGGCCACGCCCACAGCCCTGCCACGGCGTCCCCGGGGTCAACAGAGACATCTGTACAGAGGCTGTGAAACGAAGAAGATGAAGAAGATGAAGAAAGACCCTTCGTCGGAACGTCTGCTCTGTAAATCGTTATAATAATGTACGGTTTTATTTGGCCTCTGTAAGAGAATGATGAGTAAATGTCATAACATAACGTGTATGCGCTTATGCAAAAAAAGAAAAGCATCATGTAAAAATGAAGGTGGGACGCTGAGACGCTCTCACGTCTGAGTGGACAGGGTGAAGTGTGTGGTGCATGCACACGACCTCAGGTTTGACCGTCACACCGTAGGCCAGCTCTTCTGACATCACTGCTATCTGGTCTGAGAATGACCACCTAGACTTTTACAAAGGTGCTCTAAAGTCCAATTGATGTGCGACCATGAATGACTAGGAGAAGGAATAAGCAAGCTCGATGTGTTCATGCTTTCTGAAGACAGGAGAAGCAATTTCACTTGAGTGTCAAACACTCTACTGATTCTGTGGTGAACTGTGTCTACACTGGCCCTGGATACAGCAGGAACAGTTTTGATTACTGTTTAGTTGCGTAATATCTTTTTCGTCTTTTTGTAAAGTATCAGGGCTGGTCTTTGTCTAGACATCCATTAGCTGATATTTCTCCCAGTAACGGCCATGATCTTCTTTTATGATAGTGAAGGACAGTGTTACACAAAAAGGGGGATGATGTATGTGAGGTGAATGAATAGATATAGATAGATAGATAGATAGATAGATAGATAGATAGATAGATAGATAGATAGATAGATAGATAGATAGATAGATAGATAGATAGATAGATAGATAGATGGATGGATGGATGGATAGATAGATTTGTTGTTCACTGAGTTGTTTACTGTCAGCACTGTGTTGTTTGATGTGCTGATTTTCACCATGGCCTTGTGTCACTGGGCCTGTTTGTTTCTAAAGGTTCCTGTAAAAAAGAGCCTGGTGCTACTACAGAGATGGAGGGGAGAGAGAGGATAAAGACGAGAGAGGGAATGAGAAAGAGGAGAGAAAAAGACCAGAGATGAGAGTAAAAAACCGACTTTACAGGAGGAGGAGTGGACATCTGATTAGGTGGGCTGTGCTCCTGTGGAAGCTCCACCTCCACACCCTCCCTCCCTGTCACTCAAAGAGACCGAGCCTTCCAGGAAGGAACACGCGTCTGAGGTCCACGGTACCGATGAGTTGTGGCAGGCAGTTAAGTTGAAACCACACACAGCTGTGACAGACACATCAAAATGTGAAGAGATGTTTGGAGTCAGTCTGTTGGCTACTGCCATCAGCTAAAGAAGGTGCGTACACACACACACACACACACACACACACACACACACACACACACACACACAAGCTTCACATCGTTCTCCATCGTGTCTTCGGTAAAGTACAAGAATGCATGGAGAAATGCATAATCCCACAAAAACCCATAAAAGAGAGAGAGGGAGAGAGAAAGAGAGAGAGAGGAAGGGGAAGGAGAGAGAGAGAGGGAGTTGTGGGCATTTCCTAAGTTTTTCTGTGAATAAACAAGGGAAGAGAAACAAATAATTGCAACAAAGTGACAAAAATAAAAGCACATCTCATTATGTTTATTGGTGTAGGAAAACAGGTAGCCTTGATTGCTGTAAGATGATGTAATGTAGACAGAAAATAGGAGGTTCACCAATCAGAACACAGGTTTCATTTTCAACAACCAATCAATGACCAAGAGAGTGATTTGTGCACCTGACATACAGCAGTGTGTAAATGTTTGTCAGGCGAGGGAAACAATGCTCTAAAGTAAGAAATCTTTCTAAAACAAAGGTGTTAGTCAATTGACAAATCGAAAGAGAAATCGAAATCAAATCAATATTTTATGTGTAAGGTGAGCAAGGTCTCTGCAAGGTCAGGGGTCATTTGCAGAAGTAGAGTCAGGTGTGTGATACACCAACCATACCCAACAGGTGATAATGAGAAACTCTTTCATATGTAGGTTGAACACAGTCATTAACTGAATCCAAACATCTCTGTAGGAGGTTTACAGCTGGGTGAGGACCAGCCCGGCTCTGCTGTTACGGGTCAGACGTCATGGTGCAGCTGTGACATGTTACAGGTCTGAACACAGTTACACAAGGTAGTTATTACTGCATCAGCATGGGCTCTCCAAGGCAAATGTTTGAAAGCACACCGGGGCTTCAAATGTGCTGTAGAAGCTCTTCTACTCAACCTAGCAATAAAGCAGCAAAGAGCAGCAGGTGTTCTGGTCCAAGTGTGAAAGATGGTCTGGAACAGGAGGAGGTTTGTTCACCGAAGGGCTGGAGAGCGGAACGATACTGAGTATGCAGGCAACAGCAAAACATGGTGGAGGTTCAACAGTGGAGTATGGTGGAGGTTCCTGGTGGGGCGTGGTGGAGGTTCCTGGTGGGGCGTGGTGAAGGTCCCTGGTGGTGCGTGGTGGAGGTTCCTGGTGGTGCGTGGTGGAGGTTCCTGGTGAGGCATGGTGAAGGTCTCTGGTGTGGCGTGGTGAAGGTCCCTGGTGGTGCGTGGTGGAGGTTCCTGGTGGTGCGTGGTGGAGGTTCCTGGTGGTGCGTGGTGGAGGTTCCTGGTGGTGTTGGAGATTTGGTTGGTGAACAATCCAAATATTTGTTTGCTTCGCCTCTTTATTCTTTTACTTTGCATTTTGTAAACTGACAAAAATGAACTATTAACGCTTCTGTTCGTGAAGCTTTATTCATTTGCATTATTTTCTTCACAGCTGCCTAAAACTTTTGCACAGTACTGTACATGAGAAGATGCCCACACAAACACACACACACACACACACACACACACACACACACACACACACACACAGTTATCGTTTAGAGGTTGGCTTAATGACTTCCACCAGGGCAAACTGAAGGTATGTGTGTTCCTCTGTTAGTCTTATTACTGGAGTGATTACACAGTGCAGCTGAGGACCAGAGAATGCGAGTGTAATGAAGCACTCCACCGAGTTTCACCCACACAGCCGCTCAGCCAGACAAGCGCAGACTCATATCAGCGCACCAATATTTCTACCTGAAGCTTTCGGCGACGAGGCCTCTAATGGAATTACCCCCAACTCACCTCCTCTGTCTTCTGCTCCTCTGAGCAGAACTTTCTGTTTTCTCACTGTGTTTTCTCCAGTTTACATCCAGCATTTGCTCATTTTTGGTTTGGGATCTTTTAAAACGTCTAATTAAACGCAAATACATTTTTACATTTTCCCATTGTTTCTCTGCATTGCCAAATGTCCAAATATTTTTCCTAAAGGCAGCACACTTCATATTACCAGCACAATTGTCACTGTGACGCTCGCAGGAAGGAGGCACGACGAACGTCGCAAGGTGCAACACAAAACGTTTAATGACACACAACTCACACAACACGGTTAAGCTATGTGCGGAGCGCAAGCACATCCACATGAAACCCACACAGGCACGGAACTTTAGACAAAGACGAGCACAAGACATTGCGCGAACGCACATTATATAGGTGATTAACACAGACCCTCGCGATCTCGAGACAAGGCACAGGTGAGACTACGAACACGCTCACGGACAACCCACACCCACGGAAGTACAAACATGGACATAACGACACGCAGACAACGTAGCGGCACACCCACAGGGAAGGGTCCGGAGCTGTCACCGTAACAGTCACACTATAAAAACATTCATTACAGTAATAACATCAAGTGACTTTCAAACAAGTAACAATGCAGTAATGAATGCTCTGTAATGCTGTAAACTTACATGATGGAATTCCGAGTATTAGTGCATTCATTAATGCAGAGTATTAATGCATAAACTAATGTGTCCCAGCACATTACTCTTCCTTAGTATTTTACACATATTTTACAGTATGTTACACTTATTAGTGGATCAGTTAAACTACGGCAATAGTGCTGTAGAGTTTCACCAGAACTAGATTATAATCTGCAAGTGTGTCCCATAGAAACATTCTTTGGTGTCATAATCCATTGTTTCAGACTGTAACGTATTGACCAGACGAGGATCCAACTGTGGAGGTATACCGCTTTTATTTACATGAATCACGTGTACAGAGAACGACAGGTGAATCACTAGCATTAAGCTTTGTAGCATTAACGTTCTCTTGGGGTGGTCGGGTCGTAACGGGAGAGCAGAATCCAGGAGGTACAGGAGGGCCGGGCAGGAGACGAGGTCTGGGGAGCGGGTCAGAACATGGGAGATCAAACAGGCAATGGAAACGCTCGGTATGCGGCATGACTTGGCTATACTTCTCGATTAAGACATGATGGGAAGGTGTATAAGTATGACTGAAAGGGGGTGTGGTGATGAGTGGCAGGTGAGGCTGGTTAGGGAAGATCAGGTGGCATTCCTTACACAGACTCCGTGTCTACGTGTGATTAATGTGGCGTGGAGATGATTACAGTAGTAGCAACTGTAGTTTTACATTTTTTATCTAATCATTCTACAAGGCACCTGAACCCATTACCTGTGGTCAAAAATGCAAAGAGCTCCACAGTGTCCAGGACAGTCCTCTCTGTTCCCATCTAGAACATATAAGTGCAGTTTTCTGAAAATTTCTGAATTTTAAGATAACCCCATGACCCTTAAAAACCACATGAGACCAGTGAGGAGACATCAGTGAGACCGGTGGATCACAAACCGAGGGTTATAAAGCAAGACAGCACCTCACCCACTTTTCTGCCTCGATAGTAGCTAAAAAAGGACAGAGAGGAGAGGACAATGAAGTGGAGAGGAGATGAGAGGAGTGGAGTGGAGAGGGGAGGAGAGGAGAGAAGAGGAGAGGAGAAGTGAGGAGAAGACAGCAGATGAGAGGGCAGTTCCAGACCTTCATAAAGCAGGTCCTCACCTCCACAGAGTAATTCCTGTCTCACACAGCGCAGGGTTATTATACTCAGGACACCAACCACAGGGCCAGGAACACACATCCTGATACTCTCAAGAACACTACGATACACACAGAAACACACACCCCAGTAAGCTCAGGAACATACACAGAATCTTTCATTACATTACGTGCAGGAAAACAGACCCTGATACTCTCAGGAACACACACACTGACACTCTCAGGAACGCACATTCTGATACTCTCAGGAACGCACACTCTGATCATTTCAGAAACACACTCTGATACTCTCAGAAACACACACTCTGATACTCTCAGGAACACACACTCTGATACTCTCAGAAACACACACTCTGATCATTTCAGAAACACACTATGATACTCTCAGAAACACACACTCTGATACTCTCAGGAACACACACTCTGATACTCTCAGGAACACACACTCTGATCATTTTAGAAACACACACTATGATACTCTCAGAAACATACACTATGATACTCTCAGAAACACACACTCTGATACTCTCAGGAACACACACTCTGATACTCTCAGGAACACACACTATGATACTCTCAGAAACACACACTCTGATAATTTCAGAAACACACTTTGATACTCTCAGAAACACACACTCTGATACTCTCAGAAACACACACTCTGATACTCTCAGAAACACACACTATGATACTCTCAGAAACACACACTCTGATCATTTCAGAAACACACTATGATACTCTCAGGAACGCACACTCTGATACTCTCAGGAACGCACACTCTGATACTCTCAGAAACACACACTGATCATTTCAGAAACACACTCTGATACTCTCAGAAACACACACTCTGATACTCTCAGGAACACACACTCTGATACTCTCAGAAACACACACTCTGATCATTTCAGAAACACACTATGATACTCTCAGAAACACACACTCTGATACTCTCAGGAACACACACTGATACTCTCAGGAACACACACTCTGATCATTTCAGAAACACACACTATGATACTCTCAGAAACATACACTATGATACTCTCAGAAACACACACTCTGATACTCTCAGGAACACACACTATGATACTCTCAGAAACACACACTCTGATCATTTCAGAAACACACTCTGATACTCTCAGAAACACACACTCTGATACTCTCAGAAACACACACTCTGATACTCTCAGAAACACACACTATGATACTCTCAGAAACACACACTCTGATCATTTCAGAAACACACTATGATACTCTCAGGAACGCACACTCTGATACTCTCAGGAATGCACACTCTGATACTCTCAGAAACACACACTCTGATCATTTCAGAAACACACTCTGATACTCTGAGAAACATACACTCTGATACTCTCAGGAACACACACTCTGATACTCTCAGAAACACACACTCTGATACTCTCAGGAACACACACTCTGATCATTTCAGAAACACACACTATGATACTCTCAGAAACACACACTCTGATACTCTCAGAAACACACACTCTGACACTCAGGAACACACACTCTGATACTCTCAGAAACACACACTCTGATACTCTCAGAAACACACACTCTGATACTCTCAGGAACACACACTATGATACTCTCAGGAACACACACTCTGATACTCTCAGGAACACACACTCTGATACTCTCAGGAACACACACTATGATACTCTCAGGAACACACACTCTGATACTCTCAGGAACACACACTATGATACTCTCAGGAACACACACTCTGATACTCTCAGGAACACACACTATGATACTCTCAGGAACACACACTCTGATACTCTCAGGAACACACTATGATACTCTCAGGAACACACACTCTGATACTTTCAGGAACACACACTATGATACTCTCAGGAACACACACTATGATACTCTCAGGAACACACACTATGATACTCTCAGGAACACACACTATGATACTCTCAGAAACACACACTCTGATCATTTCAGAAACACACTCTGATACTCTCAGAAACACACACTCTGATACTCTCAGAAACACACTCTGATACTCTCAGAAACACACACTATGATACTCTCAGAAACACACACTCTGATCATTTCAGAAACACACTATGATACTCTCAGGAACGCACACTCTGATACTCTCAGGAACACACACTATGATACTCTCAGGAACACACACTCTGATACTCTCAGGAACACACTATGATACTCTCAGGAACACACACTCTGATACTTTCAGGAACACACACTATGATACTCTCAGGAACACACACTATGATACTCTCAGGAACACACACTATGATACTCTCAGGAACACACACTCTGATACTCTCAGGAACACACTATGATACTCTCAGGAACACACACTCTGATACTTTCAGGAACACACACTATGATACTCTCAGGAACACACACTATGATACTCTCAGGAACACACACCCCATTAGTAACACACTAAACTTAAGCAGCACCACTTCACATTCTGCACACTCCCTCTCCACCCAGGTGTCTCACTGGAGCTGGAGAACTGTGCCTAAGCCCCTCCCCTTACTGGTCTAATAATGCCCAGCATTCCAGAAGCTCCACCCACCATGTAGCCAGATGCAGTGGCCGTTTTTAACAATGCGATGTTGATCGTTGTGCGCAGGGACACACCTTGAGCACCGAGATCGCCCGACAGCATACAGTTCCACAAGTCAGTGAGAACTTCAGTCAGAACTCAGGTAATTTACACTTTCATCCTGGCTGTGTCTGTCTAAATGAAGTGGATATTGTTTCATTATGAGGGATATTTTGGGGCTGTATTTGACTGGAGGTCAAAGTTCAAGACAGAGAGGATGTAACGAACCCACCTCCTCTCCCTTAGCAAGCGAGGGGTAAATTAGGCCCTGGTCATTACTGAGCAAATCCCATCATGCATTGCACCATTTCTCCAAAACTGTAATAATTAAAGCATAAAAAATGTGTAGAGACACCAGTGCATGAGGGAAACAGAGAAGGTTTCGTCACTGCAAACACAGCATGCGCAAACGCTGACACTGTGGTAATGTAATGAGAAATTAATGGCTTTTACTCTCATAATCAAGAAAGATATATTACTTTACTGACCATTTGGATAATTGAGTAGTTACTCTTTTAAGTTGCTTACACAAAAGGTACTGATCACACACATGCACATGCACATATACACACACACAAGCACACATGCACACACAAGCACACAGACACACACACGCGCACACATGTGCACACATACATGCACACACAAGCACACGTGCACACTTGCACACACACTCAGGCGTTCTCTCATTGTAATTACTTCTGAGCTGATGTAAACCTGGCCACATAGACTTATTGCACTCTCTCCAAATGTCAGCAGCCCACTGCAGTCAGCTCTAATTAGAGAGCAGAACACGGCAGGCGGAGGTGGCCATGTTGAGGGGGGGGGGGTTCTGACTTTTTAATTCGATTTCTGCTCATTTTCACATTTTCATTTCACTTTCTTGCTTTCACTTTTCACTGCTTGTGTTTAGGATTCCTCATCTCTGTAACTTCATCTCTGTAACCTCATATCCTCATCTCTGTAACTTCATATCCTCATCTCTGTAACCTCATATCCTCATCTCTGTAACCTCATATCCTCATCTCTGTAACTTCATATCCTCATCTCTGTAACCTCATATCCTCATCTCTGTAACCTCATATCCTCATCTCTGTAACTTCCTCTCTGTAACCTCATATCTTCATCTCTGTAACTTCATATCCTCATCTTTGTAACCTCATATCCTCATCTCTGTAACCTCATATCCTCATCTCTGTAACTTCATATCCTCATCTCTGTAACTTCATCTCTGCAACCTCATATCCTCATCTCTGCAACCTCATATCCTCATCTCTGTAACTTCATATCTTCATCTCTGTAACTTCATATACTCATCTCTGTAACTTCATCTCTGTATCCTCATATCCTCATCTCTGTAACTTCATATCTTCATCTCTGTAACTTCATATACTCATCTCTGTAACTTCATATACTCATCTCTGTAACCTCATATCCTCATCTCTGCAACCTCATATCTTCATCTCTGTAACTTCATATACTTATCTCTGTAACTTCATATCCTCATCTCTGTAACTTCATATACTCATCTCTGTAACTTCATATACTCATCTCTGTAACCTCATATCCTCATCTCTGTAACTTCATATCTTCATCTCTGTAACTTCATATACTCATCTCTGTAACTTCATATACTCATCTCTGTAACCTCATATCCTCATCTCTGCAACCTCATATCCTCATCTCTGTAACTTCATATACTTATCTCTGTAACTTCATATCCTCATCTCTGTAACTTCATATCCTCATCTCTGTAACTTCATATACTCATCTCTGTAACCTCATATCCTCATCTCTGTAACCTCATATACTCATCTCTGTAACTTCATATACTCATCTCTGTAACCTCATATCCTCATCTCTGCAACCTCATATCCTCATCTCTGTAACTTCATATGCTCATCTCTGTAACTTCATATGCTCATCTCTGTAACCTCATATCCTCATCTCTGTAACTTCATATCCTCATCTCTGTAACCTCATATCCTCATCTCTGTAACTTCATATCCTCATCTCTGTAACCTCATATCCTCATCTCTGTAACCTCATATCCTCATCACTGTAACCTCATATCCTCATCACTGTAACCTCATATCCTCATCTCTGTAACTTCATCTCTGTAACCTCATATCCTCATCTCTGTAACTTCATATCCTCATCTCTGTAACCTCATCCTCATCTCTGTAACTTCATTCCTGTAACCTCATCTCTGTAACCTCATATCCTCATCTCTGTAACTTCATTTTTGCAACCTCATATCCTCATCTCTGTAACCTCATATCCTCATCTCTGTAACTTCATTTTTGCAACCTCATATCCTCATCTCTGTAATTTCATTTTTGCAACCTCATATCCTCATCTCTGTAACCTCATATCCTCATCTCTGTAACTTCATATCCTCATCTCTGTAACATCATATCCTCATCTCTGTAACCTCATATCCTCATCTCTGTAACTTCCTCTCTGTAACCTCATATCTTCATCTCTGTCACTTCATATCCTCATCTTTGTAACCTCATATCCTCATCTCTGTAACCTCATATCCTCATCTCTGTAACTTCATATCCTCATCTCTGTAACTTCATCTCTGTAACCTCATATCCTCATCTCTGTAACTTCATTACTGTAACCTCATCTCTGTAACTTCATCTCTGTAACCTCATATCCTCATCTCTGTAACTTCATTTTTGCAACCTCATATCCTCATCTCTGTAACCTCATATCCTCATCTCTGTAACTTCATTTTTGCAACCTCATATCCTCATCTCTGTAATTTCATTTTTGCAACCTCATATCCTCATCTCTGTAACCTCATATCCTCATCTCTGTAACTTCATTTTTGCAACCTCATATCCTCATCTCTGTAACCTCATCTGTGTATCCCAGTGTTAACCCAACACCAGCTGAGTTCAGACAGTTTACAGTTGCACCAAAAACAGTGCAAGACAACACTTTCTGTGTGTGATTGTGTGTGTGAGTGTGTTTAATGCATGTTGTTGTCTAGGAGTATGTCATAGATATGAGATATTAGTGATATTCCCGTCCCCAGAGAATCAAACAACACTGCAATGCAACTTAGAGACAATTATTTTGATCAAAGGTGATTGTCAGTGTGCACACCTGTGTACTGTAACTCCATGAAAAAGTTGAGCTGCCATCTGTGTGTGCGTGTGTGTGAGTGTGTGTATGTGTGTATTCATGTTTGTGATTAACTGATCACAGCTGTTTCATCTGAAATCTGATG
>NW_027506869.1:2929684-2974684 GCF_052324685.1 Brachyhypopomus gauderio
TTGAGAGACTACATGGCACCAGTTGATGAGGTTACACACATCCACCTGACTCTCTGATAACATGTTCAAGTGGTGTAGCTTAAGATTCCTCATCCTCCATCTCCTAACCCCCTAACTGTGACTCCGCCCTCTCATCCTCTATTGACCACTCCCTGTTGATCCTCTAACTCCGCCCTCTCATCCTCTATCCACCACTCCCTGTTCATCCTCTAACTCCGCCCTCTCCTCATCTCCTACCTCTAACTCCACCCTCTCCTCATCTCCTACCTCTAACTCCACTCTCTCCTCATCCCCTACCTCTAACTCCCTCTCCTCATCACCTACCTCTAACTCCACCCTCTCCTCATCCCCTACCTCTAACTCCTCCCTCTCCTCATCCCCTACCTCTAACTCCCTCTCTCCTCATCCCCTACCTCGAACTCCTCCCTCTCCTCATCCCCTACCGTCTAACTCCACCCTCTCCTCATCCCCTACCTCTAACTCCACCTCTCCTCAGCTCTCCTACCTCTAACTCCCTCTCTCCTCATCACCCTACCTCTAACTCCCTCCTCTCCGCATGCCCCGTAGCCTCGAACTCCACCGCTCCGCTACCCTAACTCACCCTCCTCGCTACTCCCGTACCGCTAACGCCACCCTCTCCTCATCCCCTACCTCTGAACTCCACCCTCTCCTCATCTCCTACCTCTAACTCCCCTCTCCTCATCTCCTACCGCTAACGCCCTCGTCCTCGATCCGCCTACCTCTAACTCCCTCTCTCCTCATCCGCCCTCCTCTACCCGTCCGCTACGTCCGACCCTCTCCGCTAGCCCCTACCTCTAACTCCACCCTCTCCTCATCCCCTACCTCTAACTCCCACCCTCTCCTCATGCCGCATGCCCCTACCGAACTCCACCCTCTCCTCATCTCCTACCTCTAACTCCCTCTCCTCATCTCCTACCTCTAACTCCCTCTCTCCTCATCCCCTACCTCTAACTCCTCCCTCTCCTCATCCCCTACCTCTAACTCCTCCCTCTCCTCATCCCCTACCTCTAACTCCCTCTCTCCTCATCCCCTACCTCTAACTCCCTCTCCTCATCCCCTACCTCTAACTCCCTCTCTCCTCATCCCCTACCTCTAACTCCACCCTCTCCTCATCTCCTACCTCTAACTCCCTCTCTCCTCATCCCCTACCTCTAACTCCTCCCTCTCCTCATCCCCTACCTCTAACTCCCTCTCCTCATCTCCTACCTCTAACTCCTCCCTCTCCTCATCCCCTACCTCTAACTCCTCCCTCTCCTCATCCCCTACCTCTAACTCCTCCCTCTCCTCATCCCCTACCTCTAACTCCCTCTCTCCTCATCCCCTACCTCTAACTCCCTCTCTCCTCATCCCCTACCTCTAACTCCTCCCTCTCCTCATCCCCTACCTCTAACTCCCTCTCTCCTCATCCCCTACCTCTAACTCCTCCCTCTCCTCATCTCCTACCTCTAACTCCTCCCTCTCCTCATCCCCTACCTCTAACTCCCTCTCTCCTCATCCCCTACCTCTAACTCCTCCCTCTCCTCATCCCCTACCTCTAACTCCCTCTCCTCATCCCCTACCTCTAACTCCTCCCTCTCCTCATCCCCTACCTCTAACTCCACCCTCTCCTCATCCCCTACCTCTAACTCCACCCTCTCCTCATCTCCTACCTCTAACTCCCTCTCTCCTCATCCCCTACCTCTAACTCCTCCCTCTCCTCATCCCCTACCTCTAACTCCTCCCTCTCCTCATCTCCTACCTCTAACTCCACCCTCTCCTCATCCCCTACCTCTAACTCCACCCTCTCCTCATCCCCTACCTCTAACTCCCTCTCCTCATCTCCTACCTCTAACTCCACCCTCTCCTCATCCCCTACCTCTAACTCCACCCTCTCCTCATCCCCTACCTCTAACTCCTCCCTCTCCTCATCCCCTACCTCTAACTCCACCCTCTCCTCATCCCCTACCTCTAACTCCACCCTCTCCTCATCTCCTACCTCTAACTCCCTCTCTCCTCATCCCCTACCTCTAACTCCTCCCTCTCCTCATCCCCTACCTCTAACTCCCTCTCTCCTCATCCCCTACCTCTAACTCCCTCTCCTCATCCCCTACCTCTAACTCCCTCTCTCCTCATCCCCTACCTCTAACTCCTCCCTCTCCTCATCTCCTACCTCTAACTCCACCCTCTCCTCATCCCCTACCTCTAACTCCCTCTCTCCTCATCCCCTACCTCTAACTCCCTCTCTCCTCATCCCCTACCTCTAACTCCTCCCTCTCCTCATCTCCTACTTCTAACTCCACTCTCTCCTCATCCCCTACCTCTAACTCCACTCTCTCCTCATCCCCTACCTCTAACTCCCTCTCCTCATCTCCTACCTCTAACTCCACTCTCTCCTCATCCCCTATCTCGAACTCCATCTCTCCTCATCTCCTACCTCTAACTCCCTCTCTCCTCATCTCCTACCTCTAACTCCCTCTCTCCTCATCCCCTACCTCTAACTCCCTCTCCTCATCCCCTACCTCTAACTCCCTCTCTCCTCATCCCCTACCTCTAACTCCTCCCTCTCCTCATCTCCTACCTCTAACTCCACCCTCTCCTCATCCCCTACCTCTAACTCCCTCTCTCCTCATCCCCTACCTCTAACCCCTCCCTCTCCTCATCTCCTACCTCTAACCCCTCCCTCTCCTCATCTCCTACCTCTAACCCCGCCCTCTAATCCTGTACGTCTAACTGCTCATCTTCTTCTCACACTATTTCTCCATCTTTATCTTGTGTAAAGCCGTCACGTTAGGTTCTCTCAGTGTTACCTGCTACTGTTCATTTGTGCGTGTTTAAATCCTGCTTGGCAGCTCCCTGGATGGGCATTGACAGGAACCATTAGACAGTTCATTCTTTAAGTAGACAGGACACACTCATACAGGGGGAGAGTACAGTGGGTCTATTATCGTTTCTCTCAATCTCTGACATGCATTTCTGGAACTGTAATCTCAGCACTCAGCACTATTCTCCATTTCTGCACCAGTAAAAGTGCTTCTACCAGTATCACATGTGCACAAGGACATGAAACTCTCCATAACTCGAAGCACAGAGTCAGTGAATCACTACAACACTGTCACCCAATGGAGTGGTCCATCGATCTCTGTGCAGACACTGATGTCATAAATGCCAAATATGAACCAGAATTGGGCTGACAGTGTTACTGATCATAATAAACGTTTGTCCCACATACAAAGGTAGAACATTAAACATTTTAAATGTGCCATATTTGTCAATTTTGATTTTTACCCCAATCTAAATGTGCCCATCTGTGCAGTGATAACACACACACACACACACACACACACACACACACACACACACACACACTAGTGATTACTAGGGGGCTGTGGTGCACATGTGCCCAGAGCGGTTATAAAATTACAGAATTAAAATTTGAAATCAGTAAAGAAAACAAAAAAGATGCATTTAAGAAAAACAAAAATGACTATGTAATGTTACACTGTTACAGCTAATCATGGCAAATCTCATCTCTGCTCTGTGTTTGGCCACAACGTTTGACTGACATCACATTTGATGTCCCACCTTCCACTATGGAGGGGAAAACCTTGTGTGTTGCAGCCAATACCCTGAGCTATGTCCTCACAACCAACATACTCAGCCTCAGGTAATGATGTCTGATAATGGACCTGCTGATCAGACATCTTCACCTTCATGCTGAGAAGAACTCAATAGTGTTGAGAAATGGTGGAGGGATCTCCTCTCACAATGGGCATCAAACCGTTTCCTGGCCAGATTAGAGTGGTGAGACCCAAAATAACCATGTGGTTTGTACGTGAGGTCTCGGTCCTTTCGTTCTCAGCTATGAGTCAGTAGAACATGGAGGTTAGCAGTGTTCTCTGAGACAGCAACACACCGGCCTACATCACCACCCTGCTACGCCACCACCCTGTTACATCACCACACTGTCCTGCTATGCCACCACACTGTCCTGCTATGTCACCACACTGTCCTGCTACGTCACCACCCTTGTATGTCACCATGCTGACCTGGTCACATGCTACATCACCACGCTTCTACGCCACCACGCTTCTTCGTCACCACGCTGTCCTGCTACGTCACCACCCTGCTACGTCACCGCGCTGACCTGGTCACCTGCTACATCACCACACTTACTTTCCTGAAATGACATCTGACTTCCTCCACACTGAATGCCGCCTCATCCACAAACGTGTGCGATCTCATGATCTCCAAACCTCACAAATACTCACACTGTCATACTGTCATATATAGTGCACATATATTGAACGGCTACCATATTTAAGCCTCCTGCACTTTCACAACTGGAGCTCAGACAGATGACCCCAGAGTGCAGCACATGGCAGGATGTCCACAGAACAACCCCGATGTGAATCCACCTCAGAATCCACATAGTCTGGCTGAGGCTAGTATTTCAGAAACTGCCAGCTATGTAGGGTTCTGCTGCTACAAGTAACATGTCTGAATGCGCAACTTGTGGTTCCATCACTTGGATCGATAGCAGATGACGAGTCTGAGTGCCGGTTCTGTCTTACTTAAGCTTCGTGGCTGACTAAGCAACACCTAGCAGAACCTGTGCCATGATGAAGGCTTCAGAACCATAGCAGGTCCAACACACTACTAAATGGGACACTCCAGTGACGAGGCCGTTCATTGTATAATCTAGGCGTGAAAGCACTCTGAAACAATGTTAGTTCAAGGTTACACCATTGCTCACAAGTACCACCGGTCCTTGACTTTTCTATTATTCTTTTCAAAAGAATCCACTCAGTTGTTCCTCTGATACTGGGAGTCTCTTTGTAACTCTGTCTATGGTGGAGAAGTTCACAGAGGCGATGTCATGGATGATAATGTCATCTTGCACTGTAGCACTTAGTCATAGTGTAATGGCCTGGTTGGCTCTTACCAGGTTGATTATTTCAGTCTGCTGTTCTGGTGGGAATATTGCCACCAGAATGGAGCTGTAAAGTCTGAGTCTGTGCAGTACAGTCTGATAGTATGCCCTATAGAGTCTGGTAATACACTTTGTCCAGTAGTCTGATAATACATACTACATACTGATAACACTTTCAAATGTTTGTAGGGGTGTTCTGGCACTGAATCCAGGTTTACACATGACAGGAGTGTGTCACGATAAATGTGCTTAGAGACAAGCGTTGAGCAAAAAAGTTTGTAAAGACGTTTGTAACAACGTTTGTAACAACAGTCCAGCCTAGTGACGCATTTAAAGTTTGGTACCATTGACAGTTTTGACCAAAAAACAATGAAGGTTTGAGAAGTGCACACAACTGGTCAATAACAACATGTAAACAATCAAGGTGATCTGAATCGCACAGATGGAAACCTTAACCTGAGACGACAAGCAACCGCTGTTTATTTTTCTTCTATACTAATGCTCTACAGTCAGTTTCGTAGCAGGCAAGAAAAAATGTTTCGCCCAGGGCCATGAAAACTGTGAAGGGTAACCTCATCCACCCTCTCCTTATACAACAGGTAATTATCAGCTCTACACTATAAAGTGTCAAAACCTTCCCACCACACTGTAGTGTTGAAGGGGCGCCAGTGTGTGTGAGTGACAGCTAATATCTGTGCCCTGTTTAGCATAGCTGAGAAGGGCCCTTGACAGGAGCCCAGGCAGGGAGCTCCAGTCTGTCTCGTTTGCTTCCCAGTTCTCCCTCTCCGCCGTTCCTTCCTGGATGACATCTCGTCAGCGCTAGTTTCCAGAAGCTTCCGCAGATCCTGCGCTCCGTTTCCGCCGTATCAGAAAGTGTCAGCCGCGCGTAAGGCCAACAGATCACCCGACGCACATTCGCCTCTTCTCCCTCTCCTGCCGCGGACGGCAGAGAACAAGAGGCAAAGTCGTGCGGCCGCTAAAAATGGCCGACGCCGGAGGTCAAGCGCCCGATCCATCGCCTTCCTCGTCTCTCAGCATTCTAGAAGACAGATGGATCAGGCTCCGCCTTCGATCGCCGTCTCCTCCGACCTATTATCTGATTAGGCTGAGAGCGGATTGGGCGATTTAACCGGCTAATGACACGAGCAGACGGGGAGAGGTGCTGGAGCGGAGCGGGTTAAGCCTCCAAATAAAGCAGGAATTAGTGCTGCACAAGGGGCTTCGGCGAGCTTCACTGTCCTCTCCTGAGCTCTGGCTTGTCATTTTAATGGGGATGAAGGCGATATTAAACCTAGAGAAGTTAACCCTCCACCAGGCTAAACGTCAGCGCTGGGAGAAGAAAGATTAAAGTGGGGATGTTTTATTTAAGGAGAGCCGGGAGGCCCTGATCCGGATTCAGGCCCGATCTCTCTCTGGTTGGTGGACCACATCACATCACAAACCGTTTTGCGGCAGCTGATAATAAAAGTCAAACTTGGAATCAATAAACCATTTCTTGGAATCAAGGAATCAATAAACTCCTCCTCTGGAGGTTTTGTAGTCGTAGTTGTTGTTGTAGTTGTATGGTGGTTTTACCACCATATCATGTGGAGATCTCCAAAGTGTGGACTGTTTAAAACAAGTCTTTGCCATAGCTAAACCTGAAGCAACATTGTGCAAGATGTTTCCTCATGGTTGTCATCTTCTCAGGGATTGGCTTCTTTAATCCCTTAAGTCCAAATGACAGAAGGTGTGTGCTGGGTGTAGGCGGGGGTCTGTGAGCAGAGTGTCCGGCCAGCCGGACAGCTAGACACCAGGAGAAATGGAGGACCACCTCATTATTCTGGGTATTACATTATATTGCACCAACGCAACCTGTCTGCTCACCCGAGTAATTATTTCTGTCTACAAGTTTAAGTCTTATCCAACATATGTTCAAAACATCATGGCATCTTTAACATGAGGTGATAAGTGACAGCTGTCATAAAGTTCCTTTTCTTTTTGGTCTTTACTGATCTTCAACCAGTTTTTCAAGCTATGGAACTTCTCACGAGGCCTACAGTCACCGTTCAACCATGCTGATTATTATTTTTTTCAGCGGTACAGGCTGCGATCTTTCCACGATTGCAGTCAGCCCAATGGTCCAGGAGTAAAGGGGAGTGATGGTGCTGTCTGCTCCCTCTCCTCCCTCCACACGCTCAGGGTCTCCTCCTCTCCTTCACCTCTCCTTCTCTTCTCTCCTCCCTCCACACACTCAGGGCCTCCTTCTCTCCTCCCTCCACTCCTTCTCTCCTCTCCTCCTTTCCTCTCTCTACACGCCCAGGGCCTCCTCCTCTCCTTCACCTCTCCTTCTCTCCTCTCTTCCTCCTCTCCTATCTCCACACGCTCAGGGCCTCCTCCTCTCCTTCACCTCTCCTTCTCTCCTCTCTTCCTCTGCTTCTCCTCTCTTCCTTGCTTTCTCCTCTTCTCCTCTCTTTATCATCCTCCTCATCTCCTTCTCTCTTCCTTTCTTCCTTTCCTCACCTCCTCCTCTCCTTCTCTTCTCCTCTCCTCCCCTTTTCCTCTTCTCCTCCTCTCCTCTTCTGGTCCTCTCCTCCTTCTCTCATCTTCTGCTCCTCCTCTCCTCTCTTTCTCCTCTCCTTCTCCTTTTCTGCTCCTTTCTTCCTCTTCAGCTCCTCTTCTCCTCCTCTCCTTCTCCTCCTCTTCTCCCCCTCCCCTCTCCTCCTCTCCTCCTCCTCTCCTCAGCAGAATCACACCTGGAGGGAGGACAGGAGGTCTTTCTCCACTCCACTCCCCTATTATTTAGCTCTGGGCAGGTCACACTCGCCCTGTGCTCTTGTTGACTGAGGTTCTGTTCTCTCTGCTTTGGGCGTCATGCAGGACGTGTTGGGCCAGAATGACACCGAACCTGTAATTTATATTCCAATTGACTGAGAGCAACACTGTAATCCAGTAGTCATAGCAACAGCCCTAGGAGGGGGGCTATGTGAAGGGCTAAGATTGTGTGTGTTTGTGTGCCTGTGTGGATTGTGTTTGTGTGTGCATATGTGTGGAAGTGTGTAACTTTATACTATTTTACCATTGTCTAGAATTGTCTAAGCATTTTTCAGCAAATGGTTATGGCTCAAAAATATTATTTTTTGCTCACATTAAAATATTAATTTATACAATAAAAATACTAAACCCAATAATATTCTGCTTTATTGAATGTACACATAATTCATATCAAAATGAAAATTAAACATCTTGCCCAGACATTTTTATTTAATTCAAATGTTACCCATTTAAGTCAATTTGGAGAAATTTATTTCTGTTTATATGGCAAAGAAAATACCCAAGAATTAGACATTAAACATTACAGCTGTCCAAGCCAGATGGGGAGCTTAAACTTCCTAAATCATGATATTAATGCACAGATGAGGATTAATAATGAAAACAAACATGTGTCCAGAGCCTCTGCACACGCCCCCTCGAAACACGACAATGAAGCTACAGCTGCTAATATATAGACCATCAAATGTGATGAGTGTGCAGACTCCCCAGAACAGTGTCATCACGGACAAACATGGAATATATGAAAACCGTCATACCTCACAACTTAGATCCAGGGTTTATAAAAGGGCAGAACATGGTTTTATCTGAATTGCATCAGATATCAAACGAGGGTGCTCTGAAGTCATTCGAACAGTTAAATTGTGAATTCAATCTCCTGAGGGCAGACGTCTTCCAATATTTGCAACTAAGACATTTTCTGACTACTCACAAGAAATGGGGAAGAAAAGAACCACAACAGAAAATTCTCCTACTGAATTATAAATGAGGAGATGGGAGAATAATTTGCACAATATACCAAATGTTTGTATCTATGAACCCAGATAACCCAGATGCTTCAAAATAAAACAAAGATAGGAATCAGAAATACATTTGGACCTAACACAGTATACCTGGAAGTTCCTGACCCAGAATCGAACTTCATGAGGAATTCAAACACCTGGAGGGATTTCAGATGAAAAGCAGTTATGAGATACTTCCAAATCTTGGAGATAGTGTCAAAGATCGGTCCAGCACACAACATGCCATGCTGGGAAGACTGAAGCAGAAATCAGAAACCATGCTCACATGTCTTGTTCATGCGCTAAGTTAGGCCCTAAGTCATGCCCTAAGTTATTCTTAGGATGAGATATTTGATAGACATAAGGTGATGTTCCAGTAGAAATTCCCAAATATCCTACAGAGTAGGTACTGAGAATAATACACCTTGGTCTAGAGGGTTGGTGTAGGAAAATCTGCTCAGAATACCAGGAATATAACTTAGATCAGCTGTGGAAAGCATCGCAATAAGAGGAACGAACAAAGAACTCTTCAGTATAATTGGATCCATTAAACATAACTAATGTATCTCAAAGATGTGTAATGTCTATCAAATGGAGCCTACCAAATAGAACAATTTTAACATTAATTAATATTATTAAACATATTTATTACAAACAAATGTATATTTACTATGTGACTGGCCTGCGATAAATTTACTACTGCTGTAAGAATGCTTTGTGGCACTTGTTCAGTTCAAAGGTATCGTGAATTACTCCTAAACACTCTATTCAGAAAGTATTGGCGATGTTTTGTGGAGTTTTGTAGCCGATGTAGAATGCTAATTACTAATGTAGCATAACCCCAATAGCCGTTGTAGAAATGACTTAGCTAACTTAGCATTAAAATGATGTACACAATGAGATGTTATAGAACTTTTGATCTGGTTAGGGGTAACAGTTTCACCAGAAACACCACCTGTTATAGTGAAAGGATCATCTATAACATAACACAATTGTTGCTGAATAAAGAGACTCTGACTATGCATCTAGTAACTTTAATCAGCTTTTTGCCCACAAGAGTGATTATTGTCCAAAACAGCCTCGCTAACATTACAGCAAAGCAGTCTTTAGAAATATTGCTATTCAGCAATATAATTACAATGGCAACCCATCTAGACAATCGCCCCCCACAACAAAATCTCATATTTTGAACAAGCCCCCTTGAGTCTGCACCAATAGAAATCTTCGATTAAACAATAAGGAAGTGAGGAAGACCTCCTGGATTCGGGTTTGGATTAGATTCAGGAGCAGAATTATTGAAGCAGCGTCCTGCTTCTGGAGAACGCAGTATAGTATAGATGATCTTAAAATAATAACCATGACAGCATTTCCCATGAGGGCAATCGGCAGTTCATTCTGTTCTCTGCAGTTATCGCACTGGTGAAACAAGCCGAAAAGTTCAGATAATGTCACGTAGGGCTACGCCCCCCCCCCCTCCTAGCTGTCACTCCAATGTCTGTTCCTCGTGTTTTCTGTTATTCCGGGCCCCTAACCCCGCCTTGCTTGTTTATTGGTCCGGTCTCTGTCTGTTCACCACGCCCGTGTCTTGATCCTTGTCAGCTGTGTCTTGTTAAGTCCTGTGTATATTAGTCCCTGTGTCTCCCATGTCCGAATCGGTCTTTTTGTTCCAACCTGTTCGTTGCCTTTGCGCCTGTTAGTAAGTTCGCTCTTTTGTGTTTCCCGTATTTCCGTGTGTTTTGCCTGTTCTTCCCTAGTTACCTGCCTTGTCGTTTTCCCTTGTGCGTATCATGCCTTTGTACATTTCGTGTATGGACTGCCCTCCCAATATGACCTGCACCAGTTATTGCGACCCTGATTATGGAATTTCCTTGAATAAATCTCGCTCTCCTCAGCGTTTGTGTCCGCCTCCCTGTTCTGCCCAGCGCAGAACGTTACAGATAAACACGTTTGTATTTGCCTGAGTCTACAGCAGCCATGCAAATCACTGCAGGAGTCACAAACCAAAAGGCACTGATTTTACTAAAAGCAAATATTCAGTTCATAAAAGCTTACGACAAAATCAGCATTTTGGAAAACTATGCAAATAAAGGCTTTCCAAATAGCAAACAAACAAAATAACAGCGGTGAAACCTTCACTGGGAGTACAGCACATAGTGTGAAGAAACTGTGAATATTGGCCAATATTAGAATATCAGAAAAAAAATTCTGATTAGGAACCCGGTGAGATGTCGAGTACAGACCTGTGCATGAGGAAAAATAAATGAGTGTTTTATTTTTAACTAAACCAAAGAAGGAAGAAACATTTCTGCACAGCTGACAACTTCTGCAGGTCCCAGTGATTCAGCCGAGAGCCACTGTGGGGCAAGTTGTGTGTCATGGGCCCAATTCAGCGGTGGCTACTTAAAAGGAGTAGATGGATATTGCATTTCAGGAATTTCTGAAGCGATGCTAACACAAAATAGGACCCATTTGGCACAAACTGAACCTCAAAGGGAATTTTTGCATCCTGTAGAGAGGTCTGATGGGGACTTGTCTATATCTGACAAACAATGGCTTAATGGAATGATTATTCATGCAGCAAGGGTGAGTCACAGAGCCGGTCTAGCGCGGGCTGCCATGCCAGACATACTCTGGTCTAATTTGTTGGCATCTTTAATCCATCACGGGTGTACACTCCTGGGAAGGAATGTGCACTTTTCAAAACAAAACAGAGTCTGAAAGACACTTGGTACATGGTCTGACATACTGAAGATGTTTTCAGCCTGAATCACGGTCTCCTCCTCTTGTTATGTAAGGCACCGCATGGGAGGTTTGACAGCGTCGGGCGTTTGCTCGGTTTTTCAGCGAAGGTGAAGATAAACCCGAGAGGTTTCTGTGGAACATAATGACTAAACAAAGAACGCTGGGAGAGAAAGAACAAAGGTGCTGTTGGGCTTGTGATCAGACAAATTAAGTGACAACCACAGCCGTGCGAAGAAGCTTCAGGACTCGGCTGTGTCTCTCTCCCCAGACTCACAGCCGGCGTCCCGAGAAGGGACTCCTGCTGGATTCATTTACCCCGACAAAGAGAGGAGCGTAATGAACGAGGAGCGTCTCCATGGCGCCGGGGCCCTCCCTGCACTGGAGTCAGACCTAATGATTGGGACGCTCGTGGTTTGTGAAACGCCTTCACCGTGGATACCGTGGACTCTGTGGACTTTGCCTACACAAGATGATGAGAATGTTGTGCTGCTATGTTTTTTTTTAAACATCAAATAATATAATTAAATCCAGCTGTTGCTTCAGTTTCATTGATAACAATCCAAGAATTGCAATGATATTCATAGTACCAGAAAACTATGAATTGCAATATATCACAACGAAGACAGTGGGACCTCTTACAAAGCATGATGATCAGAGAAGAGCCCTAGAACCAGTGACAGTGAACTGTTTGGATTTGAAAGACAAAAAAGTTGCAAACCTGCTTCTCTAAATAGGACTATTTTCTAGTCTCTCTGAACAAGAAAAAAATCTTTTTCACTATAATTTTAATTTGGCTTGCTTTAGGGTGCAGGTTTTGAAAAGTTACCGCATTACGTTTTTTTCCCTTAGTTGGGTTGGATCCGTGAATCAGGCATCCTGACGTGTGTGTGACAATTACTTGTGTGATGCATCTGTAGTCCTCGGTGCTGTAAACCGAGGTGTGCAATTTCTACAAAGCCCTGCACTCGTGAAGAGTTACGTGAACACAGCCACAGGACAAACGCGGTACGTACTGACTGAACTACTCAGCAGTACTCGTCTGAGTGACACCATGAAAAATTTATCAGTTCAGGAAAGACTGAGCAGGATGAGAATATGGTTATTCTCTGAGTAATATTTTATAACATACATAAAAGTGCCCTGACATTGTGGAATAAGTTTCACTTTGCTAATGGGATCTCTTTACCATGTGGAAACTCAGTTACAACTTCGCCATGCTATTGGACTCCTAGTGCTATCTTTCAATATCAATATTAGCAATTAGCAATAGCACCCTCTTAGCACCAGGGCAATATTAAGGAATAATTTTTGTCAAACTTTGTCTTTTGTAAGTCGAGGTAAGTGTAAAATCATATGAGTCTGATTTGTCATCGAGCGTGAAGGGCAACCTATTCGTGAAAAACAAAGCATTAATCGCAGTTCCAGCTTACTTAGCTAAACTGTCAAAGTAGCAAATGTTGAACACTTTAGCTCCTGCTGTGACTGATGGGTAATTACTTTATACAAAGGCTAATCATTTTCTTAAAATATTCCCAGTGAACCACGAGCAATGAGTGAATCAATGCTTTGAGACTGAAACACTCAGATCTGTTCAGCTTCTCATGCAGCATAGGTGTGAAGTAAAACTTTGGGGATGCTTCAGTTTTATTAAAATTGGACCCAGTGGTTTACAGTGAATTGTTTAATTTATACCAACAGTAGTAGCCCTGCGACTATTCATTCCCTCTGGAAGGTGGAGGCAAAGATGGAGGGGTGGATGGAGTTTGTGGATGTCCAGAGCCCATTAGCAGAGCCACTGGTCACTGGAGTGGCCAAAGTAAAGAGGCTTGCATTTGTTTTGATCATGTGGGTCTGAAATGAGGACACAGTATGAGAATATGTACACAGTACACCATGCTGCAAAGTTTTCTCAGTGACTTTATAATGGTAGGATCTGCACAGGATGCAGGAACATGTACGTTCTAGAAATATTAGTAGCAATAACACAGAAGAAAGACTAACCATATGTGTGTGGGATACGTTTGTGTAGATACACACACACACAAACACAAAACAAACCATGCCTTCATGCAACTACACACCCAAATACCTGTACACCTCCCCCCCCCCCCCCCCCACACACACACACACACACACACAGGCCAAACAATACATCACCTTGATGTAGTGACCAGTAATCTATGAGCTGCATAGCTCATTGTGATTTTCCTGGAGGTGGAGAGGCCGTGTGCTTGGCAGATAGTCATCAATATCGATCGGAGCAGAAGGAGAAGGAGGAAGAGAGATGCCTCCTTTTGCAGCCACAGGCTATGGCCCAGGTGTTTAATGGCACGACAGAGATTGAGTGGAACTGGATGTGGGAAGCAAGTAAACTGTGTGTGTGTGTGTGTGTGCGCGCTGAAGCAAATGCTTTATTTGTTTCATTAACTCACCGACTTCAACAGGCAAGCGTATTTAAATGGGACCGGTGCAATGGACGTCAGAGGAATAACAGAGAAGAGACACTCCATGTTTTGCAAGTGTCACCATGATCCACATCTCAGAGGATGCTCACACACAAGCCCAACAGACAAGACCATCATCATCACATACTGAAGCTGCGGCCACAAAAGACGCCCGTCCAAACCACGTCCCCGTCCCGCCAGTCACGTCAGAAAAAGCTAAAGGAAGATCCAGATTAAAATCACATGAAATAGAAGCAAGAAAACGGGCCGTTATTACACTTTATTACACATTAAATTACTCGGTTTAATCTATTCTAATATTTTATGCTATAGTACCATAGAAATTACATTTGAGACGTTACAATCAGAAGAGCTGTGAAAACCCCCTTCCTGGGGTGATTAGCTGGGCTTCGGAAATTACGATTGGAATCCCAGCAGTGTCCTGAGTGTGAGGCGGTTTCACACTGCTGTGTTAAGTCTCTGACCATCAGTGTGAAAAGGTCACTCTCTTGCCCTCAACGCCGCTGTCCTCCAGTGTCTGAGCTCCGTCGTTGGCCAGGCGTACGGCGGCGAGACCTGAAGGACGACGCGTAGGTGTGGATGCTAATGATTCTTTTAATTATTCCCTTACAAGCGCTGCGTCCGTACCTGTTCCCACACCTCATCTGCATTCTCACGTTGACATTCAGCAGCGATATTGTGTAGATGACCTCAGATAGATCTCGGGTGCTATTACCATGCCGTATCAGGCTGAAAGAGATCTAGAAGGTTTCAAGGCCTGAAAAGTGTAGAATTTTTATCATACTAAGTTGCTCAGGAATTAGCATAGTGCTAAAGCTAATGCTAATGTCCAGGAATTAGTGCGGTGCAAAAGCTAATGCTTTTAATGTTCAATGTCCAGGACATTAGGTTTCTAATTATTTATTGATGATAGATAACATTCCAGTACATTCCAAACAGAACTGCGTCCATCTTTCTTTTTCTCTTCTTTTCTTCTAATGTGGACACCCTCTCCACCCTGAAGTTCTTGCCGGACTGCACGGTGCCTCCACCTGGACATACTTGGTTCATCTGTATCTGCCTCGTGTCTGGATGTCATGGAGACTCTAGTGAACAGCCCATCTCCACGTCCGTCGGGATCCGTGCGTGTTTCCTCTACAGACACTGACTAGGAGTCTCATTGGTTCACATCGAATAATCTGAAGACCTCCAACAACTAGTAATTTCCTAGTAATTCTTAGTGCTTATTTGCGACTCAAAACTTTATAACAAATAAAAGTTGAATACAAAAGCTGTACTATTAGTCTTGTTATTTTGCATCTGCTGTGCACTGGAGGACGTGAGCTGGAGAACATATGAACTGGAGGAGGATGGTTCCTCTCCTGCTCCTCGTTCATTGTGAAGGTTCTTCCATGCTACTGTCTACTTGGCTTGGTCTTCATGGGCCTGGCCATGGATTCTCTTTGTAGATGTCTTCCGGAAAGCTGCTTTAGGAAAACACGTGTTGTTAAAAGTGCTATCCTGAGATATGAGAACTGAATGGGCAGGTGACTGTCATCTCAGTGTTCTTGGAACAGAGACTGAAGTACAGGGAGAGTGGAACATGTTGAGCCAGGACTTGTTCACTGTTTCCATACAGAACTTGCTGTCAGACAGGAGATAAAATGATGCTGCTTCTGGTCATTTATCCTGAAGCAATTAGCATATATTTTTGCTAGTGTGGTAGGACAAACTCCACAGAGAAACCAGTGCACTTATTGGTTTTAGACAGGCGAGAGGCCCTTAGAATTGTAACAATGTCATAAGACAGCACACCACCAATGGGCGCTTGATTGACATATGATGCATCTCACAGGACCAAGGGCACACCTGTCCCCGTGATGAATGAGGTGCTTTGAGACCATGTGGCTGGTTTGTGCAAAGGACAGTGGGAGCCGTGATCCACAGCCGTGTCCTTTCACGGGGGGGTAATGACCAAGTGTCCTCATCTCCACGGCGGACTTGAACTGCCGTCCTCCTCCAGGGTTCACACAGTGACATTTGGATTGTAAGGTCAGTCTCTCTTTCCCATCTGTCCCTGTGTGATACATGGCCGTGTGCAGAGATGACTGAAATGGTTCTTCTTCTTTGCCACCATCACCATCTTTAGAACATTTCCACTGTTGCACTGCGTGCATTTTTCTTAACTCCAGACTGAAGCTGATAGGCCTCCTGTCCTGACGCTGTGAACCCTAACACTCTGGATAAGAGCCGTTGCAAAGGAAGCACACTTCTCTCAACCACCGCTGAAATGGGACCAGCTCCAGTAAGACTTTTCAAATGTCATTCCCAAGATATAATAAGTGTCCATGGAGATGGGTCAGGAGAACGGGTCATTACTGGGCTGTGCAGAAACTGGACTCGGCGTTCATGATAGTGGCATGTTGACAGGCGGTGTTGCATCTCCAGGTGACAGTTAGCAATTGGCCGTATTGTCTACTTTTTATTTTTTAAAAAGCCCACACATTTGTACATTCACAACACGTTACGTCAGGCGTGCACCATGGTTCAGGTGTCATTGCAAGTCACGGACTTTTCCTGTAAGAGTCAAGGGGGTGTGAAGGATCCATTTCATCCCCAGTGTTGCAGCTGTCCCAGTCCAGGAGAGCAGAAGGACCTGGCTCCATAGGAAAGGGGTGTTCACTGTTCAGGACAGCTCCCTCTGACAAGTCCTCGTGCTGGAGAAACCCTGTGTCAGGTAGGTGGAGCGTGGCAATGTGAGTTAGGCCATGTGAGTTAGGTGGGTGGAGCTCGGCCATGTGAGTTACATTGGTTAGGCTATGTAAGTTAGGTGAATGGAGCATGGCCATGTGAGTTAGCTGAGTGTAGCTTGGCCATGTGAGTTAGGTGAGTTAGGTGAGTGGAACGTGGCCATGTGAGTTAGGCCATGTGAGTTAGGTGAGTGGAGCATGGCCATGTGAGTTAGGTGAGTGGAGCTTGGCCATGTGAGTTAGGTGAGTTAGGTGAGTGGAGCGTGGCCATGTGAGTTAGGGGGGGAGTTAGGGGGTGCCTCGCTCCATCACAGATTGCAAGACATTTAAACTTGGACTAAAGTTATTAACGAGTAAAGATATGCAGTTTGGCACATAGACAGAGCAATTTATGTAAGCTGTAATGCACCAATTACTTTTTAACAAGCCTTTTTTTACTGCACTCTAAATTTAAAGATGATACTTAAGTAGAGAGATTTAACAAACACTTTTATACCTGTGAGGAATTACCTGGTGAGTATGGATGCCACTGCACAAGCACTGTTGGACTAGCAGGGAGCGAGCTTAAAATTTGTCACCCGTTTATATGCACTGTGGTGGAAAACGGACAGATGTGTGTGCAGATGCTCACCTTACCAGAGGAGGCACCAGAGAGAAGCTCTTTAATGTCTTGCTGTGTGCCTGCGATGGTTTTAAGAGCTCCCTGTAGGATTACAGAGACCCCTGGAGAGTCATGCAGTCCTGTGGCATTCGTGCAATATTGGATTTTGACAGCTGTCCTGGTCCTGTGGTTTGATTCAAGCTGTCCAGGGTTCACACACACACACACACACACACACACACACACACACACACACACACACACACACACATGCATCCTGCCCCGTTTGCTATTTTTAAGGCTCTGAGTCTCTGTGGCCATCTGCATGGGACACCATTATTCCTAACTGCTCTGGAGGCCTGTTACTACAGATGACTGAGGGGGTTGCCAGGCGATGAGTGAGGGGGTTGCCAGGCGATGCACCCTGGAGACTGCATTGTCCAGATGCTGTTGCTGTTCCCTCGGTTACCTCCACTGCTCTCATTCCTGAAGTCTGCTGTGTGTTCTGAATAACACACACACACACACACACACACACACACACACACACACACACACAAACATATGTGTGTGCACATAGACCCACACACACAGACAGACACACAGCCTGTTCATGTATGCCGTAATCCTCAGTTAACTTTCCTTATCAGCTCTCCTTCCAGGGGAAACTAGGATGGCTGAGCACAGGGACTTTGGAAAATGTTCAGTTCCTATTTGAATCAGCAACAGAGCTGAAGCATCTGGGGCAGAAGGTTTGAACGTGGGTCTGAAAATGTTCTTCTTTCCCCATTTTTTCTCCCTCTTGTGTGCCCCATTTAATCTGAGAGTGCGGTGGTGACAGGCCTGTGCTCTCTTCTTCAGAGCGGTGCAGATACCTGTGGCTGTCCGATCTGCTCGGCTGATTCCTGTTCCATTAGAGGCGAGGCGAGGAGACACCTGTCTTCTCTCCTTCTCCGCTCTCTTCCATAAATATTCAAGCAGACAGGCTACATGGGTGGCCGGGACTATGCTACATGCCATTAACCCCCCAGCAGAGCACATCCACACTGACAACCTCCATCTTATCTCCGGTGTTCTTCAGCTGAACTCCCCCGACCCCTCCTCTTCACCCCTCCCTGTCCCTCTCAACACCCCCAACCCCTTCTCTCCTACCTTAAATACCCCACCTGCAATCTCCCGGCCGCCTCCCTCCCATTCCTGTCCCTCTACACCCTCTCCATTACCCTACAACCCCACCCTCCCCGCCCCCTCTCTGCCTACGTTCCCGCCCCCTCCACGGCTCGCCCCGCCCACTCCCCACCCATTCCTGCAACATTCTGCTGTAAATGTAATTCACCAAGTTGGCCCTGTCGTTTGCGAATGGTGTGAGGAAGAGAGAATGAGAGAAAGAGAGAGAGAGAGAGAGAGAGAGAGAGAGAGAGAGACTGAAGTGGGTAGTCAGGAGGAGGTGGAGTGTAAGGGGCAGGAGAGGTTGGCGTTGGGGGTCAACTGCTTGTGTCCAGATCATAAATCACATGGCATGCTTGAACAGCCGGACACCGAAAGCAATTCCGCTGCCCCGCACGGTGGGCAAGGAGCTACAGGACTTCGCGATCGGCGAGAAAGGCCATTAAGATCGGGACAATTTCACTTTCCCTATTTCTCTTCTCTGTTCGTGACGCTTTCTTACCGCTGGTATTTTTAACACTATGCTTTAATACTGACGTTGCTGGCAGAATGATAAACTCACTCGACTTTCTCTGATTTCTGGGGTTCTCCTGCTTTTGTGGTGGGAGTCTGTCATGTCCAGTCCCAGCAAGAACAAGATCATAAAAGGCCTGACACTAACAGACCTCCCTCATATGATTCGCTGCTAAGCAGGCTAGCAGGAAGCTTGTATATGAAGTTCAGCTTCACAGAGAGCCTTGTGACCTTATCCACGTTCGTTTTCCACAGCGGAGCAAAATGACTCTCAACCCTGCCTGAGAGGACAGAGGCACAGAGAGGACATGCTCGAGGTATTACCTTCACATGAGTGTGTCTTCGAAGACGTGTCCTAACGCTCTGAGTGTCCCGCTGTAGTTCAAACTCAGTCCGCTACAGGAAACATGTCCCCCCCTTTCTCACTCAGTGAATCAACTGAACTTAAAGCATGAACTTTTGATACAACCACGAAACGTCCCGTGCCAGTCCAATCCGGACGTGAACGACCAACTTTATTTGCATTGCTGATTTAAAGTCAAGCATGCAGTCACAGGGATGAGAGGTTATGAAAACCAAATGTGAAATATCAGAGACACGTTCCTCTTTGGCTTATTTGCAAATTCCAGGCAAGCTTCAGTTGCAGTGGGTGGAAGTGTGTGTGTGTGTGTGTGTGTGTGTGTGTGTGGGACTGTGGGAGGCACTGGCCTTAATGTCATGCCAATAGATTTTGACACAAGGCTTTTACTGGTAATTAGGGATACATTATAATGAAGGCTAATTTTGATGAAAATCACACATTGCAGCTTACAACCCTTGCAAAGTGTTTTCATCCACCAACTTAGATCATGACAGAGCTTTAGTGACTTTTACATGAAGTCATTATAATCTATAGACATACTGTCAGGAAACGCACTGAACAAAATGAAACCATCTGTACATTAATTTTGCATCTTTGACAGGCCACAACTTTGATGTATCCTTCCATGCAAATTGCATGTTTGTTTCAAGTGTTGGTACATTAGAATTTCTAGAGTGTGTGTGTGCGTGTGTGTGTGTGTGTGTGTGTGTGTGTGTGTGTGTGTGTGTGCGTGTGTGCGTGTGAGAGAGAGGCTCTGGAGACAGGCCTGCCGGTGAGGACTAGCTGGTTGTTAAGGCCTGGTAGAAGCAGTGCTGTGTCCTCTCCTCCAGGAGTGGAGGGGGGGGGGGGGGGTGGGGGGTAGGGGGGGTGTGAGAGGCAACCATAATGAACTGGAGCTTCAGCTCTCTCATTAAAGCACAAGCAAGCTCGGCAACCTCCCTGGAGACAAACTCTTATTACAGAACTCCCCAATACCCCGACACTTCCCACATCGCCATGCAAAGTGGAGTTTAGACAAGACAGCAGAGCTGGATTAAAAGGGGACGGGTGAGAGTTAATGTAGAGAGACAGAGAGAGAAAGAGAGAGAGAGAGGAAGAGAGAGGGAGAGAAAGAGAGAGAGAGAGAGAGAGAGTGAGAGAGGAGAGAGATGATTTTTAATAGGCTATACGATGTCAGACAACCGGGCTGCTACTCAGATAAATAGTGAGATAGACAGCAACAGAGAGAGTGAGAGAGAGAGAGAGAGAGAGAGAGAGAGAGCAACAACGAGAGATACCAAGTCATTTTAAGTAGAGTGTGGAATATTAGACACAAAGAAAGACAATTAGATAGACAAAGACACAGAGGGAGAGACGTAGAGAGAATTAGAGTCTGAGTGATGATCATTTCAAAACCCTACACAGCAAGAACCCACCTACTGTGCTTTGAAGAAGTTCAGAGCACACAGATCACAGGAACCATTCAGCTAAAAAACCTCCTTGCTTGAGTTTCACACCATTCATTACAAATACGCAGTTTACAGCGTTGTGCACTTTGCCAGTGTTTGAATTTAAACTTCACGCCCTGGCTTTGTGCCACTCGACCCGCAAGTCGCTAATCAAGTGTTTTCAAGCAACAGTTTTCCTTTCTGGGCTGTAGCCCATGTCAGGGAGGACCACTCCGACATTCCCAGCATGAGTGTGTCCAACGTCATGGAGATTTAATTGGTCTGAGCTCGTTTTCAACACGATTGTTTCATCTGGCGATGTCAGATCGAATGACCTTATTTCTACATTCAGTCTGGCTTCGCGGATCTGTGACAGCATCAATATTCTAACCAGGTCCTTCATTTAAATAATAGCCAGTTATTTTATTTCACAAAGACGTAACTTACAGAAAAAGAATCAAAAGTTTCTTCCAGGAATAATGATGCTGCAACTTATTCTCCATGGATTTTTGTTTGCTTATTTGTTTATTTTTCTTTTCTGGTTTGCAACTATTTTTCTCTTGTCTCTAATAGAGCCAGAATGGTTATCTTCACCTCGAGAAACTAATCAATAGTGAACACGGAGAAGAAGGTTTAGACAATCTCAATATCCCCACTGACAGCTCAACTGTCTCACATGTGACTCCTTCTCCTCAGAGACGAAGGAGCTCTCTCCATCGATTGTGTTGCTAACCTACGCCGCCCGTCAAAGCGCATGCTCACCGCCCCCTTCCCGGGGCGTTAAACAATGAATAAACAACCTAGGAGAAAAGAGAGAGAGTCATTACCCAGGGCCCTGGGGGGCATTCCTGCTACACATGACATCTTAACTGTGTGATCAATACCGGCCTGTTCAGCTGTGCTGGCCCAGAGGCAATCTCCCCCATCACAGGGCTCTAAGCAGTAGCCTCTGACTCCTGAGGCCCTTTTCATGTTGAATGGTGTCATCTATGGGAGTGATGTCAACAGAGTACAACAGATAGTTTTACGTTTCTTGATTTTAATAACAGTGGACCCTTATGATGTATGGACAACACATCACAGCCACACCCATCTCCAGATTGAACTATAAATTTATATCCGTTAAAGTAACAAATTACCCTTTTATATTTATATTTTGACATTTTTAATTACAGGACTGTGGTTAGCATCCTGTATCTGTGGTATTTAAATGAGATTTATCTTTATGTTTTATATCTATATATTTAATTCCTTTTTTCCAGCATATGTGATGTAACCAAACCTAGAATGAGCAATGTCTTCTAGATATTCTAGATATATCAATATATTCTAGACATTCTAGCTATGCCAATATATTCTAGATGCTCTAAAATGAGCAGAATATCGTCTGCTGTTCTACTCTGTGCTCTGCAGTAAAATTAGCACTGCAGTGAATCAGATGTCTCCTGCGTATCCTCGTATCCCTTACCCCAGAAGGCTCATCTCACTACCTGTCCTGTCCACGCGACCCTCTTAAAACCCTGGGGGCAAACCGTGGGCGAACCGAAAGGCCGAGAGTTATACGGAAAAGCAAAGCCGTGTCCCCAGAACCCCGCCGAGCTTCAATTAGCAAATGAATCACAAGCGGGTCCGTGGGCTTGTGTGTTTAACCCGGCCGAACGAAGACGGAAGCGCGTGTGATGACTAACTACTTCTCTCTGGATGCACGGTGGTGTGCTGGCAGCCGTGGCCGGGCCCGCGGGCGCGGAGCTTGGCTGGTGTCAGATGTCGCACCATGAAAGAATTCCCCCAGAGTGCTTTGCTGTTATTGCACTCGGCCATCAGGTGGAACCTTAACAAGGGCGCCAGGGAACGAGCTCGCCTCATTCTAATGATGCCATTATCTCCCGGCAACTCCCCGGGTCTCCCCGGGCGACAGTGCCCAGCGGAGGACGGTGATGCCCTCGAAGAGGGGCGGGGCAGGGGACGGGGGCAGGGGCGTGTGTTCCGGAGACGGCCGTCTCCCCGGGTGCTGGCTTTCATGTAGAAACCCTACCGCTAACACTTCATAACTCTCGGTAGACACGGGGCTAAATTAGCCAGGAATCAGCATGAGCTTCGGTTTAATATGTTCCTGCCTCTGCTGCTGTATGCAGTGAGAGTGCCAGAGAAGAAGGAAGAGAGGGATGAGGAGTGAGGGGAGAAGAGAGGGAGGGGAATCTGGCAGAAATGCTAAATCTTGTCTTCTTTGGTAGAGAGCGGGAGGCTGTGTACCGAACAACGACGGTGATCAGATCTTTTCTCTCGAGTTGTGTCTGCACAGAACATCCGAACACATCCGGCTTTCTCCTAACATACTGTCACCGCTGTGTTCTACTATGGACTGTTTGCTGCAGTAGCTGGAGAACTTACCCACATCACCAGACTGGCAGCGCACAGCATCTCCGCCTCACTTCCTGCCCATCGTATGATGTTTGGTGGAGCTGCAGTGCAGCTGACACGTGACCTTTCCCTATGTCACGTTTCCTCTCCCTCAGTCACGTTTTCTCTGCCTCTGTCATGTTTTCTCTCCCTGTCCTTCCATCATGTTTCTTCTCCCTGTCCCTCCGTCACGTTTCCTCTCCCTCTGTCACGTTTCCTCAACCTCAGTCACGTTTCCTCTCTTTCTGTAATGTTTCCTCTCCCTCAGTCACATTTCCTTTCTTTCTGTCACGTTTCCTCTCCCTCAGTCACGTTTCCTCTTTTTCTGTCATGTTTCCTGTCCTTCTGTCACGTTTCCTCTCTTTATGTCACATTTCCTCTCCCTCAGTCATGTTTCCTCTCTTTCTGTCATGTTTCCTGTCCCTCTGTCACATTTCCTCTCTTTCTGTTACGTTTCCTCTCCCTCTGTCACGTTTCCTCTCTTTCTGTCATGTTTCCTGTCCCTCTGTCACGTTTCCTCTCTTTATGTCACGTTTCCTCTCCCTCTGTCACGTTTCCTTTCTTTCTGCTACGTTTCCTCTCCCTCAGTCACATTTCCTCTCTTTCTGTCACATTTCTTTTTCTCAGTCACATTCCTTCTCTTTCTGTCACGTTTCCACGTTTCCTCTCAGTGTGCTCAGGTCCTGAACCACTCCTGCTGCGTTATGAGAAACTGCTCAGTCACACCCAGGCACATATATTTTTATGGAAACACATCAACTGTGTATTTACACAGATTGAACACTTCTGCATTACGTAAACAATATATAACGATTCAACAAAGTTTGTATCTTTCTTTCATCAGAGTTGACATATGAAGTATTTCACCAGTGCCATAAGAAATTACCTTGGGACAGTCTCACATGAAAATGTAAGAGTAGGTACAGCCATTAGCTGTGGCGTTCAGCTGTAGTACAGTGTCAGACCATCGGCTGCCTGTAGTTATTACTGTGTGAAGGCTTTAGCTGGTCCTTGCCAGCAACATTTTGAGAAATTGTGCATGTTACAGTAAATTTATGCTATCTGTTGGCCATCAGGGAGGTTTCTGATTGGCTGTCATTGTTCAGTAAATATTATATACATATATAGACATGAACTGCTTTTTTTGTCACACTATGGCTTGATCTATCAAGCCTGTGTGTAGGTGTGCATTATATTTTGCTACAGAGAAAGTAGTTTTGCTGTTGTATCTGTCTAAAGAACAGGCGGAATATTTGTCATTTCCTTGACGTTGCCGTGTGCAATTTTATAGAAAGACCTGAATCTCAAGAAGAGGCGAGAGTCACTCCGAACTCATCGTACTGGTAATAAGAAGCTGGAACCTTTGGGGCGCAGACGTTTCGTTCTGTGATGCTAAACACAGACTCCTGCACGTCCCAGCACTTCTGCACAGGCACAGAGCGTTCGCACATGCCGGCGTTCCTCAGCCGTTGTCGGTTTGGCGCATCTGAGTGTAAATGCACACGAGGGGCAGGGTGGAGCTGGTGGTGCTCATCACAGCTTCCGTGAGGGCAGTGTTGGGTAAGTTACTTTAAAAAAGTAATTCGTTACAGTTACAAGTTACCTTGTTTAAAATGTAATTGTAGTGTAACTTTTCTGATTACTTTTGAAAAGTAATGTAACTAATTACTTTTGGATTACTTTTTGATTACTTTAAGGTTTAAATGAGTATTGACCCATGATCAACATTTAATTTTTGAGAACTGACAGTGTGAAACTTAAAAGTGTACTAAGCTGAGAGGGAATTGCTGACAGGCAATCACAGGAGGTCCACAAGAAGAGATGCCTGCACCAAGCATGTAAGATTCTCAGACTACTGTCATCGGGCCATACTCTTCTGCTCCTCCCCCAGGCTCTACCATTTTCACAGTTTGCAGACTAACACAAGCAGGTTCAGAAACCACTTCTTTCCCACAGCGGTCACCTTATTGAACTCTTCCCAAAGACCATTCTTTCCTTCTCTATCCATACCTTACCATTCACACAAAATCTGAACAGTGTTCCTCTTCAATCCACATCTGTATAGCCCTATCTACAGTGGTATAGGATAATCTGTATATTATCTGTATGATTCCATCTGTATTTATCACATTTATTTATATCATATATTTTTCTTTGCCCTGTGCATTGTGCTGCCATAACTACATTACACACACATGCATTTCCCTAGGTAATTTATCTACTCTGCACATATCTATTAACCATCTTTACTTACACTAGCTGTAAATAACTGCATTGTATCTCTAAATAGCATTCTATACAATCTGCAAGTGTTGCACTTGATTAGATACCAAACTGCATTTCACTACTTCATACAAATTTCATTTAAATGTGTTGCTTGTCGAACGGTAGGCTCGCTTACAACCTCAATACTGGTTGCCTTCTAGGGTTGCCACCTGTCCCGGTTATCCCGGGACTGTCCCGGTTTTCACCTCGCTGTCCCGGTTTTCCCGGGCTGTCCCAGTTTGTCTCGGTTTTCCTTCTTTTTAATATTCAGTCCCGGCAAAAAAATCATTTAATGTCCCGGTTTTCACTAAGTTAGTTCAAACGACTATTTAGACTGTTTCTGCACACTTTAAATCCATCTGTTTTTTCTCGCTGTGTCCATTTTAGGGGTGGGAATTTTGGTATTGATACGATACCGATACGATAAGGGTTAGTATCACCGATACCGATACCGATACTTCCAAACCGTTGGGGAAGCGATACTTTTTACATGAAATTATAATCCATTAATATAATAATTTATATTAAATTATATATATTTTTGCTGATGCTGGTCCAGCGTGTCGCGTGCCAGTGATTATGACTCGTGCCAATGGTGGCACGCGTGCCATAGGTTGCCGCTGTAGACGGTCAACCAGTTTCAGCTGTGGAAAATTCAATTAAAACAGGCGAATACACCACAATTAAGCCAACTACAGGAAAGTCTGATGTATGGAAGTCATATTCCATTGTAATTAATGGAGAGGGAAATTGATATCAGAAAGTGTTGGTGTACGTCACCTGACGGCATGTGTTTGGACTGTGGTAAGAAATGGGAAAGCGCGATCCATCGCTATATTGCTGTTTTAATACAGTGGGGAAAATAAGTATTTAGTCAGTCACCAATTGTGAAAGTTCTCCCACTTCAAAAGATGAGAGAGGCCAGTAATTGACCTCATAGGTAGACCTCAACTATGAGAGACAAAATGTAAAAAAAAAAATTGAGAAAATCATTTTGTCTGACTTTTAAAGAATTTAATTGCAAATAATGGCGGAAAATAAGTATTTGGTCAATAACAAAAGTTCATCTCAATACTTTGTTGTATATCCTCTGTTGGCAATGACAGAGGTCAAACGTTTTCTGTAAGTCTTCACAAGGTTGGCACACACTGTTGCTGGTATGTTGGCGCATTCCTCCATGCAGATCTCTTCACGTTTCATCTTCATTGCCCTTGCTGATGGAAGGAGGTTTGCACCCAAAATCTCACAATACATGGCCCCATTCATTCTTTCATGTACACGGACCAGTCGTCCTGGTCCCTTTGCAGAGAAACAGCCTCAAAGCATGATGTTGCCACCCCCGTGCTTGACAGTTGGTATGGTGTTCTTTGGATGCAACTCAGCATGTCCTCCAAACACGACGAGTTGTGTTTTTACCAAATAGTTCTACTTTGGTTTCATCTGACCATATGACATTCTCCCAATACTCTTCTGGAACATCCAAATGCTCTCTAGCAAACTTCAGACGTGCCTGGCTTAAGCAGGGGGACACGTCTGGCACTGCAAGATCTGAGTCCCTGGCGTCGTAGTGTGTTGCTGATGGTAGCCTTTGTAACGTTGGTCCCAGCTTTCTGCAGGTCATTCACTAGATCCCCCCTTGTGGTTCTGGGATTTTTCCTCACCGTTCTTGTGATCATTTTGACCCCACGGGCTGAGATCTTGCGTGGAGCCCCAGATCGAGGGAGATTAGTAGTGGTCTTGTAGGTCTTCCATTTTCTGATTATTGCTCCCACAGTAGATTTCTTCACACCAAGCTGCTTGCCTATTGCAGATTCAGTCTTCCCAGCCTACAATTTGGTCTCTGGTGTCCTCCGACAGCTCTTTCGTCTTCACCATAGTGGAGTTTGAAGTGTGACTGTTTGAGGTTGTGGGCAGGTGTCTTTTATACTGTTAACGACATATAGGTGCCATTAATACAGGTAATGAGTGGGGGAAAGAGGAGCCTCTTAATAAGAAGTTACAGGTCTGTGACAGCCAGAAATCTTGCTTGTTTGTAGGTGACCAAATACTTATTTTCCACCATTATTTGTAAATAAATTCTTTAAAAGTCAGACAAAATGATTTTCTCAATTTTTTTTCACATTTTGTCTCTCATAGTTGAGGTCTACCTATGATGTCAATTACCGGCCTCTCTCATCTTTTTAAGTGGGAGAACTTGCACAATTGGTGACTGACTAAATACTTATTTTCCCCACTGTAAATAAATAAGAAAATTTCAAGTACTAAATCTAATTAATTCAATTCATATTAGGATTGCGGGCGGAGGCGACAGAAATGTGTATGTGGCGGGCGGGTGCGGGATTAAAACAAGTGATTTTTTGGCCCGTGCGGGCGGGAGCGGGACTAAAACAAGCAGGTGCGGGTGGGAGCGGGATTAAAACAAGCGATTTTTTGGCGGGAGCGGGCGGGAGCGGGATTAAAACAAGCGGGAGCTGGGATTAAAAAAGCAGTCCCGCGCAGACCTCTAAACTGCAGCAAAAAAATCGATATTTTCGCCGTGGTATCGATCCGATACCGATCCTCACCTTTGTATCGATACTATCGATATAAATATCGATCCGCCCACCCCTAGTCCATTTTACGTTCGCCCCCCGTCAACAATTTACGTTCGCGTATGACAGAGTGTCCTTGTTTTTTGTCAGACCTAGGTAGCAACCCTTCGATCAGAAATAAACCTCCAAACTCCGAAATTTACACAAAGGCTTGGCATAATCACAAATAGTTGCCGATGGTGGCACATGGTTCACATTTATTGACAACACGAAAACAAAACAAATGCTCCTTAAATGTCCAGTGAAGGCGTCTGTCATTGCTGCTTGAGCTGAAACTGAACCGCGAGCTTGCTGCTCCAGCACAGAAACAAGCGGGAAACAGCGATATAGGGCGCAAAGCAATAAAAATATCATTAAATATTTCGCAAAGGTTTTTGTTTATATTTTAAAAATGTAACTAAAATTGTAATTCTTAATTTTTCCAGAAGTAACTGTAACTGAATTACAGTTACACTTTTTTTGTAATTAAATTACGTAACGTCGTTACATGTAATTCGTTACTCCCCAACACTGCGTGAGTGCGTCCGTGTCGCTTTTGGGCCGTCTACGCTGTAGGGGTGCAGGGTTTTAAAGATCCAGAAGGCAAAGACAGCACAAAGGGCTGCATCCAACGTGCAACATGAGCACCAGGGAGCAGCCTTTACAGTATTACTGTATAAGATGCACTTGTTTTGACTCAAACTGCCCAAGGCTCCACGATCGAAAGATCCGCAAAGATGAATCTTGAACCGAGGCAACATGACTCAGCAGACGTTAACGTCATTAATTTGGACTCGTGACACGACCTGTTGCCACCGTTGCTCTGGCCCTGCACCACTGCTCGAGAACGGCTTAATTATGCTTTTAATAAACACACTGTGCCGTACGCTTGCCTCTCCACAGTCAACACCACCCCGCACACCTCCTCAGCTCTGGCTTTAGAAAGGCAAACATTAAAGCCGTATGATCCCCTATAAAAGGCCCTGGTGCTGAAGGCGTGGGGGACCTTTGAGAAAGTTACACCACAATTTAAGGGTGAAGGAAAAGACCCACGTTCATAATTAAGCAGTCAAACGCCGTCTGTGCCCTGAACCCTCTGGGGGACTCATGGGGTCTGGTCGCTAGCAGCTATTGTGGGCTGATGCCTGGGGGGGGGGGGGGCGTTACTGGAAGAGCTGCTCTGCCAGTGAGGAGGGCCTTCCCCAGACATGACCTCACTACCACAAATATAAACAACATTCTGGCCTCTCTTTGGATAACCACGGCCTGTAGGAAGTGAAAGAGTGTGGCTATTATTCTGACAGGAGGTGTAATACCCAACCTTTATTACTGTCCTTGAGGGCGTTTCTGTATGCTGTGACGTATTCTTGCGTTATAAATACCTAGTTTGTGTGCCGAGTCTTGTGTAAGTGCTATTAAGCTGATTGAGCTGTCATTTCTAATGTACTTTGAAATCAACTGTTTAGTACAACACATCCCATGTAGAACAGCCGCGAGCTGTTCTGTTGCTCATCTCTGGACGCTCGTGTGAGATCACCGCCGAGCGAGTGCTGAGCCTGGTGAGACGTGGCCCAATGTCATTTCTCAATTACGTGGCCACTCTTGCACCTTTCCATGTGGTTAAAACCAAATAAAAAATGATCCCCAACACTTCTGTGGACCCTTATTAGGTATCACGGAACACGTTCCCTGGACACGCAGCTGTGCAGTGAGCCACGCAGCAGAGTTTGAGGGACCTGCTCTATCTAGGCTGCTGTCTCCGGGCGTTTGCTGTCAATCCCATTTTAAACCACGCAACGGCTCACTCGCACCTATCAGCTGCTCAAAGTCCATGTCAGAAGATATCTGCTGCCACTGAAGTTAATTAAAACTTGAACGAACCTCAGAGCTACTAATTCCCAGCACGTGAAAGTGGGCACAGAGGAGAGTTGGGAAATTATGGCATATTCCGATCAAAACAGCATCGTCTACATGTGCCATTCCCAGTCCGGCCCAAGGATACACCCCTGGACACGCCCTTTCAAATCTACCGTCCGTGTTAGAAGTGCAAAACCAAAAGACCAGTAGCTGATCAGCAGATCCGTGCACGGAGGTGCCTCTCACACTCTCACGATGTTCCTCAATAAAGTCTTTGTCAACACACAATGAATTAGACTCAGTAATCAGGTCTTTCTCGAGTCCTTCATCAAACTGTTTACTCTTTTCACCACGATGATGTAAAACTTGATATTATTAAGGTGTAGTGGAGGGGGAGATCATTTCTGTGCGACCCTCACACTGGAACCCAACAATAACAAACAGTGAACACCTGGTGCAGGTGGACCGTGGGACCAGACAGAACACAGACTTGTCCCCGGGGAGTGGGTCTGGAAACTCATCTCACGTCATCATCAGTACAACCCACAGATGGTTTTTCCCAGAAGACGATATCTCCCAGAAACCTGCTGTCCAATGGAAAAAAACCCTTCGAGAATATCGTTCTCAAGAGCCCATTAGCTCTGGATTTCAGGAGCACAGCATCACGCCCTAATGCTGAAGTCAGGCAGCCACAGCCGGGCTATTTTTGCAGTGAATTACTGTGACAACATGAAAACCCAAGTTGAACAAAAGGTTCAAGAAACATGTTCCTGTGAACACGCTCAGTGAAGGATTCACAACCACAGAAATGTCGTGTCGAACGGGGGGTGCTGCGGTGTTAAATTTAACTTATGGTGTACTTGTTTGGAATCAGTTCATTTACCAAAGAGCAAGTTTAAGTGTACATATCACCACAGCACATGAGTTAGATACCTTAATGGAACTTTCCTCTGTTTGTGCCAGTGGTTCACCTTTTGATCAGCTACCCGGCCCACTGTATGAAAAGTCCAATCTCTGTCATCCTTTCTTCTGTGAAAGTGTGTTCTGTGAAACGCGGTGAGCACTTTCTGTTCATTTCAGCACAAGATTGCCAGGGCTGCCTATTAATAGACGTTTTCCTTCGGCCTTTACTGTTTTTGTGTGTTTGTTTTCTAGTGTAATCACTTTCCCCCCTCTCTCTTACTGCTTTGCTTTTCAGAGTTAAGCCAAGACGCTGTGATCCTGGTTTGAATCGCAGTTTTGCCACCTGCCACCAGCGACCCGGCGAGCTCCAATCTCAGCTGCATCCTAATTACCAGGAAAGGTTTGCGCCAAGAACTGCTCCAGTGCTAAATACTGGTCACCACTAGATTGTTGTCAGTGATGGCCCTGCTCTACACACGCCCCGCCACCAGAGGTCACACTCCCCGTAATAGTGTCTCCACAAGTCATTGCTTTCACCTGTATTGTATAATAACAGACAATAAATAAACTTTGTGAAACCTGTCTGTTGTTACAAAGTATTTCCAGCATTATTGTCTGCATAACAAACATTTCTCTCTCCGTGGGGGCGGTTAGTTCTTTCACCTCACAGCGAGGTGGTCTGGGTTCAATTTCCGGTCCGGTCTGTGTGGAGTTTGCATGTTCTCCCTGTGCTTGTGTGTTGTGTGGATTCCCCCCCCCCCCATAGTCCTAGGTTGATTGACTCTAAATTGCCTGTAGGTGTGAGTGCGTATGTGGTGGACTGGCGACCTGCCCATGGTGTACCCTGCCTTCACCCAGAGATGCTGGGATTGGCTCCAGCCCCCCGTGACCCCGACTAGCGGGATTAAGTGGTAAAGATAATGGATGGATGGAATTTGCTTTGCCCTTTTGTACTGTCTTTATCTGTCTGGAAACCTTGACCTCTGTCTGGTTACATTCTCCTCTTTTGCTTCTGGCCCTGTTGTACCTATTAAAATACCCTGCAATTGGATCTTGCTTCTACGTGTGCAATGACTTCATTACAATCATATTAAAGAGAAATGACATTAAGCCAATCAGAATAAAAGAGAAAGCAAATTTTAACCAATCGTAATAAATGATGCTCTGATAGTAATATCCAGTTATCATAAACTCTCTGTAAGCACAATGTGTCTTAAAAGCCATTCCATAAAATTACTAAATTGGTGCAATATAATTTCTTACAAGTGAGTTTTATATGATTATTTAGAATGATTCTGAATAGTGGACCTTGGTCTGACTGAGCTGGTCTGAGTGAGCTGGTTTGACTGAGCTGGTCTGACTGAGCTGGTCTGACTGAGCTGGTTTGACTGAGCTGGTCTAAGTGAGCTGGTTTGACTGAGCTGGTCAAAGTGAGCTGGTTTGACTGAGCTGGTTTGACTGAGCTGGTCTGACTGAGCTGGATTGACTGAGCTGGTTTGACTGAGCTGCTCTGACTGAGCTGCTCTGACTGAGCTGGTCTAAGTGAGCGGGTTTGACTGAGCTGGTCTAAGTGAGCTGGTTTGACTGAGCTGGTTTGACTGAGCTGCTCTGACTGAGCTGCTCTGAGTGAGCTGGTCTAAGTGAGCTGGTTTAAGTGAGCTGGTTTGACTGAGCTGCTCTGACTGAGCTGCTCTGAGTGAGCTGGTCTAAGTGAGCTGGTCTAAGTGAGCTGGTTTAAGTGAGCTGGTTTAAGTGAGCTGGTCTAAGTGAGCTGGTCTAAGTGAGCTGGTTTGACTGAGCTGGTTTGACTGAGCTGGTCTGACTGAGCTGCTCTAAGTGAGCTGGTTTGACTGAGCTGGTTTGACTGAGCTGGTCTAAGTGAGCTGGTTTGACTGAGCTGGTCTAAGTGAGCTGGTTTGACTGAGCTGGTCTAAGTGAGCTGGTTTGACTGAGCTGGTCTAAGTGAGCTGGTTTGACTGAGCTGGTCTAAGTGAGCTGGTTTGACTGAGCTGGTTTGACTGAGCTGGTCTGACTGAGCTGGACTGACTGAGCTGGTTTGACTGAGCTGGTTTGACTGAGCTGGTCTAAGTGAGCTGGTCTGACTGAGCTGGTTTGACTGAGCTGGTCTGACTGAGCTTGTTTTAGGTAGGGTGGCGTTTAGATGGGCACTGTACCCAGAAGATTTAGATCAACCTCATTTACAAGCTCATAGGAACAAGGATGTGCACAATTTGTGACTTGGAATACTCTGGTCTCACTTGCAGAGGAATAAATTAGCATGGTGGTCTAAGAGCACAGATTCATCTTTACTCAGTGCCATGGTACTGTTCTTGACTTGTCTCTGCTGATTCGTGTAAAGCCTGCTGCTTGACCAATGAGAGTTCAGAGATCAATACGTCACATCTTTTTACCATGTTGAATACCAGTGTCATGCATGTCTTAGCCTCAAAGTCATGAGGCCTACCTAAGCCTTCCAGAGGTTCAACAAACTGCAGTGGAAAGTTTGATCTTCACCCTGAGGCCTGAAGATCATGTCAGTCCTTATTTCTAAGTTCTCCAGTATCTCACCCAGCTCCACTGCGGTCGGATTAGCTCGGGATCTGAGTTGATACTGGGTCATGGATGCTGGAAATAACTCGATTGTCTGTGTCAGGGGGGTAGCGGCTGTCATTCAGGAGACCGGCCAATCAGAGGAGCTCGATGCATCCGGTGCCAGAGGGACAGATGGAGAATGCCACAACAAACACTGCTTGCGAGAAGAACTCTGGACATACATCAAACCACCCCCCCCCCCCCCCCCCCCCCCCCCCGGCCTGCCTGTCCTAGGCCCCGCCCCTGCCCCTTTCTCCGCCCTTCCATTCGCCAGTGCAGATCAACAAGCTGGATCTTGGGCTGGGGGGGTGGGGATTATGTGTTTCTCATTGGACTGGTGATTCAGGACAAATAACACCACACACGGATCTGCACCAGGTTGGTTCCTGATCCACTTTAGCTCTGAGGACATTCATTTGGGGGCTTACGATTGCATTTTCCCCAAAATCTCTTTAAATGTTTGACTCTCTTAGGGCAACAGCATTTTCCTATTTACTTTGGTTGGTTGGCCCTGCATTAAAGAGGATATGTAGTGGCTATGCGGAATCCAATTCAGAGGCAGAAATGAGCCATGTTCCACATGGCAAGATGACTCTGATTAGCTGATTAGAAAGACAATTACCAAGACAACACAGGAGAAAGAGAGCAAAAAGGGACTGAGGCATAAAGAGAGAGAGAAAAAAAGAGAGAAAGCTAGAGAAGAGAAATAGAGCGCGACAGAGAACAAGTGTAAGGTGAACCCATGAGTTTTGTAAGATCAACTTGGAAAAAAACAATTCAAATTTTAATTCCCATTCACCCAAGTAGGGAGACCCACTGAGACTGGACTGAGAGAGAGCCAGCAGTGCGTGTGTGTGTGTGTGTGTGTGTGTGTGTGTGTGTGTGTGTGTGTCTCACAGCTAACATACTATGATTGATGATGCATTCCAGTCAGACAAGACAAGTCACCAGGCCCACCACAACACAGACGCATAAAGAATCATCGGCTCATTAAAAAAAGCAGGTAGATGTCTGTCATTTTCTGTGCGCTGGCTCTGTTGTGCTGGCTGTGATCAGCGTCCTCCCAGGGGGTGCCATGTTCCCCAGGGATCATTCTCAAAGCACAGGCAGCACAACACTCAGGAGTCCAGACGGCATGCCGCAAGACATGCCCAGAAACTCCACACCTTTGAGAACAGCTTGCATTTTTTCTTTCGTTTATAGCTAGCAGACCTTTTTTGACTAATTAATATTTTTAAGACGTGATTTTAAGATGTCGCTGTTGTGTTGCAGGTGGAAGGAAAGCGTGTGTGTGTAAAAATAACCTTCACTGTGATGACCGAGTCTGAAACAAACGATCCAAAAGTCAAAATCGACAGGCAGGGGCGGGGCCACCCACAGACGCCCTCCCGCCAAAACGAAGAGATAGGATGAGGACACGAGGACATGAGGAAGCGAGGAACAACAACAGAGGAACCAAAAAAAACAAACAGAACCCCCCCCCCCCTCCCCACCACCACCACCACCACCACCCACAAAGTCAAATGATGAACACAGGCAGCCCTGAACATCGTGAAACTCTGTTTAACAGCCTGAGTGATGAAGGCCCTATCCTCCTCCTCACCTGCTCCAGGCTGTGCCTCTGTGTGTAAACTGAGGCCTTGTGTCACGGAGCCCCGATTACAGTTCATTCAGCCACTCTGGTCTACACCTTTGTGTTGAATGAGCACCGAGACAGAACAACATATAACAAACATTAATTTAACAATTTACTCTGATGAAACGATCCAGGAACAAGATAAACACCAAAGTGGAATTGTCTGCCAGCAGCCACTTATTGCTGAGCTGGTTTCCAGGTAGTAAGCAGTGATGTGAACCAGTTGAATTGTGCCGTATTTCCTGGCTTTGTTCTGGTCCTGATCACCGGGGCTGGGGTCACTTAAGCTTTGCCAAGCACTTAGCGTTAATTGATTGGGTTCGAGATGGACTCAGAGCTTTTTAATTATGCGTTTAATATGCCTGGATGATATTAAACTGCAGCTCTCTGGGTGATTATTTTAATATTAAAAACACAGTCATCCATTTGCTCTGCCTATTCAAATATGACACTTTATTAAACTGTCCACGTTTAAATGAGGTATTAATAATTGCATCTGAACGTATTATATAGGTGCCTAGTTGATTCACAATCATGATTTCAATGACTTGGGAAAGTTTGAGAATGCAGGATTTAATACTGTGGTATAATAACAGGTTGATTTCTCCCACATTAAAAAGGTAACTCTTTTTGTCATGTATATTTGTATTTTATTCAATAACTAAGAACTATTACAATATGCAATACACATGCACAAACACACGTGAGACAAGTTCACATGCTTTTGTGTGTGTGTGTGTGTGTGTGTGTGTATGTATGTGAGAGAGAGAGAGAATATGAACAGGGTGTTTCTCTATACTCTTAACTCAGATAACCACATTGCATGAGCACAAATGTCATTTTTTCAGCACCTTGCCCACATTTCTGCTGACTCGCAGCATCACAACAGAAGAATCCGTCAAATAACCCAAACCTCAGCCTGCCATCGCCATGGCAGCAGTGACCCCACTCCAGATGACACGCCATCACCATGGCAGCACCGCCTCCCCACTCTCCCTTCCCCAGGAAACAATTTGTGGTGACGTTGCCAATGGTCGGTGATGAAGTACCCCGTCAGTCGCTGCAGGCATCAGCCTCGTTCTGCGCGCCCCGCGTTTTTGTCCTGTGCGGCCTTACCCACCGCGAGACCGGGACTCCGGGGCGACAGCGGGATAGCGACCGGCCTGTCTCCGTGACAACGGGAGGTGGGGATAATTGGTCCAGCGCAGAGCTGGGCTGGAGATGCTCGTCCTTTAATTGCACGTACGCTGTGCTTCCAGTGAGCAACACCTCACGTTCTGGGAGCTGCCGTTTGAAAACAGGTAAACATTACATACATTCACACTTAACCCACTGACACCAGACCACGGAAATAGCCTCTTCAGTCACACACGCTCTGTAAACAACATCAATTACTTTAACAGCACTAATTATATCATCGTCATTAATGCATCCAGCAAGTTTATAAAATGAAGAGGGGCTGAATTGTCTAGACTCTTGTCTGAGATTATTTACAGGTTTTTGTTTTTTGTTACATTGCGAGTGGATTCACTGTTGGTGAGTGATTTTCAGTGCTGGACTCATTGAGGGCAACTATGAACGTTTTCATGTTTGTTGACATCTGGGACTGAGAGAAATAACATCGGCCAGCCGAGACACAGATGTCACTTGCTTCCACAAATCCACATTTTGTGCAGGAGTTATTGTATTACCGCTTGTTCTTTGAGTCCTGGTCTGCACAAAAGGTGTTTGCTCTCTGGTCCTGAAAAAGGTCATTAGTGATCTGAGATTGTCTTTGTGTTCTGTGCTTTATTACAGGCAATAAAGTCCAAATTTGGACAGAAAGACCTGCGGTCAATAATACACTGAGAGTCTGGAGAACTGAGCGAACAGACTATAGCCATAAACCTACAGTCCTGAACTTGCAAGTCTAAACATGCATACATGAAACTACAGCCTTGAATATATAGACCTTAAGCTACAGACTGAAAAGTGCAGACCTGTGCCTACATAAACATGTAAACGTACAGACCTGAATTGCAGACCTGCACCTACATAAACATGTGACCATACAGACCTGAACTACAGCCCTGTGCCTACATAAACATGTGAACATACAGACCTGAACTACAGACCTGTGCCTACATAAACATGTAAACATACAGACCTGAATTGCAGACCTGCACCTACATAAACATGTGACCAAACAGACCTGAACTACAGACCTGTGCCTACATAAACATGTGAACATACAGACCTGAACTACAGACCTGTGACTACATAAACATGTAAACATACAATCCTGAATTGCAGACCTGCACCTACATAAACATGTGACCATACAGACCTGAACTACAGACCTGTGCCTACATAAACATGTGAAAGTACAGACCTGAACTACAGACCTGTGCCTACAAAATATGTGAATGAACAGACCTGAACTGCAGACCTGAATCAGCAGGGTGCAACACAGAGCAGAATGTAGACGTCTGAATGTGTGGAATGACGAGACTGAGCCTCACACAATACTTGGGCTCTGTGGTCTGGGGCAGGAGGGGCCGTTTCTGTCACTGGCTCCTGTGGGGATTTCTGAACAGCCTCCGTGGTCTCCTGAGAGCCATGTGACACAGTAATTGCACATTCGATGGGGAAAGTGTCGATCGTGTGATAGCGGCGAGGAGGTGGAGGAACCGGGGGTGAGTGAGGAGCAAACAAGGACTCACCCCGAGCACATCCATCCGGACGCGGGTCGATGCTGGAAGGACTGTGGGCATCGATGGTGCATGACCACGTCATCGCTCAGGGAGGGCCGTGTGGAGGTGGGGAGGAGGTGTGAGGTGCAATCGCCCAGCCGCCGTGTCCCGCTGCGAGAGGGCACAAACGGCTGGATCGCCGGTACTCCATCACGTGGCATTGGAGGTCTGTAACGAGCTGCTCACGTCTGCAGTTAGGACATGGCTGGTTGTCACAAAGCAGCTTTACACATGTTCGAGTCCAATTCCCCAGTGAGCTAACCCAAGGAGACAGTAGCAAGAACAATCTCCCTAGAACGTGAGGAAGAAACCTTGAGAGGAACCAAGACTCAAAGGGGGTCTGGCCTCCTCAGGTCGGCTACAGACAGCACAAACACAATGTAAACATTAAGCTGTAATGTAAATGTAAACCAGTTGAATTCACTAAACCAAAAGTAAAACAAAAAGTTTTCTAGAAGTCCTGCTTGTGGTTTGCAGGGTGTAGGTATGTCCAAAATCATTCTGGCACACGGATATCTGACCAGGGCAATGGAGGTGGGGTGAAGGTAGGGGTCAAAGGGGGGGGGGGGGGGGGGGGGTGGGGGTGCCATAGCAGCTGAGAGGTTGAGAGTCAGTAACAGAACATCAGTAGTAGGATTACCTCAGCAAGACACCAGTAGTAGGATTACCTCAGCAAGACACCAGTAGTAGGATTACCTCAGCAAGACATCAGTAGTAGGATTACCTCAGCAGGACACCAGTAGTAGGATTACCTCAGCAAGACACCAGTAGTAGGATTACCTCAGCAGGACACCAGTAGTAGGATTACCTCAGCAAGACACCAGTAGTAGGATTACCTCAGCAAGACACCAGTAGTAGGATTACCTCAGCAAGACACCAGTAGTAGGATTACCTCAGCAAGACACCAGTAGTAGGATTACCTCAGCAAGACACCAGTAGTAGGATTACCTCAGCAAGACATCAGTAGTAGGATTACCTCAGCAAGACACCAGTAGTAGGATTACCTCAGCAAGACACCAGTAGTAGGATTACCTCAGCAAGACATCAGTAGTAGGTGTAACGTCAGTGGGTTGGAACAAACACACCGCGTTAGAGAGAGCAAGGGAGAGGTGGAACCAAGTGCCACAATACGACAGAACATAAAGGATAATCCTAACCTCAGCACCTAAGGAGACGCGGAAATCTCAACGCGCAAAAGAAGCAAAGGAAACTAAAGATGCCAGGGGAAGTAGCTGGCTGTAAGCAGTAAACGCTGCCCAAACAAAAAACCATTCCCAAACAAACAGCAACGGGATAGGAAGGGAAACAGGTTGAGGAAAACTTGAGGGAGGTCAGGGAGCGACGCAGGAGATAGATACTCGAAAAAGGACAGGGAAAAAAGAAGGGAGAGGTAGGTGACGGGACACCTATAGACATAAACGCAGCAATAGAGAAAGCAGAGAGAGGCTGAGATCGCAAAGGCATAACCAAAACGAATCAGCAATGATCCGTCTCCACAAGCTTCCTTAAGAAGCCATGGCAACAGGTGAGACGGATCATTGCTGATTGCGTCGCTGAAGTCTAGGACTGACTCGGGTGCCCCTTGTGGAGGTAGATGGTGTGGCATCCGAGCCAGCCCTGACAGTAGGATTACCTCAGCAGGACACCAGTAGTAGGATTACCTCAGCAGGACATCAGTAGTAGGATTACCTCAGCAGGACATCAGTAGTAGGATTACCTCAGCAAGACATCAGTAGTAGGATTACCTCAGCAGGACATCAGTAGTAGGATTACCTCAGCAAGACATCAGTAGTAGGATTACCTCAGCAGGACATCAGTAGTAGGATTACCTCAGCAAGACATCAGTAGTAGGATTACCTCAGCAGGACATCAGTAGTAGGATTACCTCAGCAAGACATCAGTAGTAGGATTACCTCAGCAGGACATCAGTAGTAGGATTACCTCAGCAGGACATCAGTAGTAGGATTACCTCAGCAAGACATCAGTAGTAGGATTACCTCAGCAGGACATCAGTAGTAGGATTACCTCAGCAAGACATCAGTAGTAGGATTACCTCAGCAGGACATCAGTAGTAGGATTACCTCAGCAAGACATCAGTAGTAGGATTACCTCAGCAAGACATCAGTAGTATGATTACCTCAGCAGGACATCAGTAGTGTGATTACTTCAGCTGAAAGTGAGAAAAGGTTATTAGGCTTGACGAAGTACATGTAAAATAAAAAAACTATAGTGTGCAGCCTCTCTGTGTCTGTGTCAGATGTCTCATAATGCACACGCTGTTCAGCGAGCGAGCTACACTAGATCCTGACATTCCTCACTCTCTCACATCCCGCATGGACCCCACAGCTGCTGACTGCCAGAGATAGAGAGAATGTGGGAGAGAGAGAGAGAGAGAGAGAGAGAGAGAGAGAGAGAGAAGGAGAGCAGAAGAAGAATAGAGAGAGAAGGAGAGGTATAGAAAAGAGTAGAAGAAAGATAGATAGATAGAGAAAGAGGATGAGGGAGAGAGAGAGAGAGAGAGAGAGAGAGCAAAAGAGGAAGAGAGATAGAGAGCAGAGGCAGGAGAGACGTTGGCAGGCTTCAGTTCTTCCCTATTGATCTGGCTCCTCTCCCTCCTATCAATAGCCCCTCTAACACAGCCGGATGACGGCCTGGCACTCTTGTTAACAGGGCAAGATAAATAACACAAATCCTGTGTGCACCAATTAACTTCAGCAAGAGAGTGTACCAACCACCCCCCCCCCCTTTACCCCCCAGCGTGCACACACACACACACACACACACACACACACACACACACACACACACACACACACACACACACACACACCACTCTCTTCCAGCCTATGCACTATGCCACTAATCTAACATGTGCTGGCCCGGTTGGGGGTGTCCATTTGGGTAATGGCGGCGTACTTTGATTCAGGCCAGCGCCTAATTGATGTGCAGGGGCAGATTCATACTGCAGTGTGGCCCGCGTCTGGGCCCAGGAGCGAAAGAACCGCGACAAAAAGATGTAAGAAAAAGGGGGAGGAAGGGAGGAAGAGAGAGTGAGGAAGAGAGATGGTCCTTAATCAGTCCACAAGGACCGAGGAAGATGACAAGTGTGGTCTCATTCAATGTCTCCACCGCAAACGCCTCTCCGTCTGTGGGTGGTGTTTTTTGAGTGAGATACCCCCACATCTCCCACCCACTCCCAACTGCTTCTAATACAGTGTGACTTTCTCTGAGACAGTCTCTCATCTCCACACTGAGAAGGAGACGCAGAGGAGACGGTAGCGAGCACCCATGATGCAAACGACTTCGCACAGGCTCACAGGGCGAGAAATAACCGAGAGCTCGCGAGCCGAGAATAAAGGACGAGGGGCGTTTGTCTCGAGGAGCTCAGGGAAGCAATCTCAGTTTATTTGAAGGCTAATGAAGTCGGCCGCATCTGCCATCATTATGGTTCGTCACCCTAACGATCTCATTCCAGAAGTTGAAACGTTATCCATGGAGAACATATCAATAATTAACTCTCTTTCTCTACATTTCATCAGTGTGTGAGACGGTATCGTCGACATCATTGTTCACGCATAGCGTCGGTGTTTCTTAATGCAAAACCTACCAATACAGTGCAGTAAACCACCTCATAATCAGATCCACACGGCATGTCATAAAACTTATTAAAAGGCTTAATTTAGGTTTTCTATGTGTGTTGATGGTCTAGAACTTTCAGATTTAGAAATGTGAGTGAATATTCTAGTTTATGTAAAGTCTTTAAGTTTAATTCTATGGTGTGATGACCCTGAGGAACATGGTCCAGTGTCACTGTGTGAATCTCCCAGGCAGACACAAAAAATTCAGTTATTGGTCAACTTCATAGAGCACCCTCTCCAAATGATACCACACACACACACACACACACACACACCCAACACAGTCACATGTGCATAGACACGTCTAAAGAAAGAAACGCATAGAAACACGCTCATACACACACACACACACACACACACACAGACACACACACACGCGCACAATAAAATGCCATATGCAGACAAAAATGCCAGCAAACAAGTGTTGGTCAGAGACATTCATCCTCAAAGACCGGGAGGTTTCCGTATGAACAGCATAGACGAGAATATTCCTGCTGTGGACATGAGACACCCCTGCTGTGGGGAGCTGAAAGCAGCAATATAATGAGGTTTTCACTATTGCCTCTGAGCTGTGATCCATGTCCAGGGCATTGGCTAACTCTGCTAGCTGAGAGTCTACCCAGACCACATCACAGCTGTGGAATGACAGGAGAACTGGAGAGGAACCAGGACTGAACTTCACACTCCAAGATCAAATCAACACTGACCCATGAGCAGAGATAGAATGGTACTTAGAGCCATTAAAGGGAAAGTAGCTGCTTGTATGGCCACTGGAGGCTAGAAGAACAACTGCTGAAGGACATCTTACGTTCTCCATAAAAGATCTCAGTAATGGGAGAAAGTGGACATTAAGGTCTGTTAAGTACTGACTGTGGACATTAGATGTAAGTACTGAATATGAACATTACTGTAAAGTCCTGACTGTGAACATTCAGTTAAGAGAAAGTTAGAGAAATTTCAGAAAATTGGAGAAAACATGGGGGAGGGAGCAGATTCTTCAGCCTAGACGTGAGGTGACATCATGGTAAACGGCTGCGGGCCACGTGATCGCCACGCTCGGCGCGCTCGACGCTCGGCTCGTCGCCCTGCAGATAATGGGAGGGAGCGTGGAGGCGAATGAGCTCGGCGTGCGGCTGACAGGCCTTTATGGATAACCAGCCAGCCAGCGTTGTCCCAACGGCGGATCTTCTGAGGGCCGAGAGACGGAGAGCACGCTGGAACCTTTCACACAGGCAATTTCACAGACACGCACGCTCACGAGCCAGCAGACACAGGCAGGCTGCCTCCTCTGGGCACCTGTCATCTGCTGATATTAGGGTGTTTATCAGGACGACATGGACAAACCGCAGTCTGCTGTATACGCATATACATACCCAAGACACACAACAGCAGCACGGTTCACTGGTGGAGGAGAGACACGTATTCTGTGGAACGGACATTAAATGGATGTTGATGGGAATGTATTTAAAGTAGCATCTGTGCTGGAAATTCAGCATGAATAACAATCTTGGATAAAGCTAAAGAACAGTGGTTCTGCAACCAGTAGGTACATCACTAGAACCTCAATCAGGCTGAATCATACTACATCCCCTACTACTGAATCTTACTGAATCTCCTACTGAATCATACTACATCCCCTACTACTGAATCATACTGAATCCCCTACTGAATCATACTACATCCCCTACTACTGAATCATACTGAATCCCCTACTGAATCATACTACATCCCCTACTACTGAATCATACTGAATCCCCTACTGAATCATACTACATCCCCTACTAAGAGCTTTTTTTTAGAGACATGCAGACATTGATCATAAATAAAATGGGTAGAAGCAGGTCACAGGATGGGGTACAAAACATCAGATCATTTCTGGCATGAGGACACCTTTGCTGCCGTCACAATTCGCTTCCGTCACAATTCGCTGTGCTGTGTTGTAATGCATGACATAAACGTTATGAATAACAATACTGCATAGTCCTGTAGTGAATACCTGGAGGATGGTGATTGGTTAAGTGAAGGTGGGGGGGGGGGGGGGGGGGGTGATGGGGGGAGGTGATTGGTTAAGTGAAGGTGGGGGGAGGTAATTGGTTAAGTGAAGGTGGAGGGTGATTGGTTAAGTGAAGGTGGGGGGAGGTGATTGGTTAAGTGAAGGTGGAGGGAGGTGATTGGTTAAGTGAAGGTGGAGGGTGATTGGTTAAGTGAAGGTGGGGGGAGGTGATTGGTTAAGTGAAGGTGGAGGGTGATTGGTTAAGTGAAGGTGGAGGGTGATTGGTTAGGTGAAGGTGGGGGGAGGTGATTTGGTTAAGTGAAAGTGGGGGGAGGTGATTGGTTAAGTGAAGGTGGGGGGAGGTGATTGGTTAAGTGAAAGTGGGGGGAGGTGATTGGTTAAGTCAGGGATGTCAAAGTCAAATACACCGAGGGCCAAAAAACCAAATTTGCTACAAGCCGAGGGCCGGACTGGTTCAATGTTTATTAAAACATATTAAAATGATTGCACATAGCCTATTGAACCAAGACCTAACACAGTGTTTATTATTTAATGCTTAAATGAATAAAGCAATATTTTCTTATGGATCTGTCAGTAATTTCAAGTGAAAACATTTTTCAACAAGCAAACAGATAAAAACAAACTTCCTTCAAAGAAAACATGTCCTGTACAATAAATTAATAAAGTAATAAAGGTTTGAAAAGTGCTGGAATTTAGGCAAAAGTACTTGAAAATGCTTGAAATTGGAACTACTTCGTTTCACAACAAATAGCTATCTGACAGAACAGTTCTCTTGTATTACGTTAACAAATACGAGCCTCTTGTAATTCCAGGACGAAACATGAGAGAACGTGAAGACGTTAAGATTGGGGAAAATAAACAACCATTAAATAATGTGAATAAAAAGAGAATTATTTAAAATCATTTCGAATATATGTATAAATATTTAACATAATTAAATTTAACGTGCTGGGAAATATTGAAATGGACCTTGAAAGTGACGTACAAGTGCTTGAATTCCACCTTATAAAGGTGTATGAACCCAGCAAACATGACTTTGTTCATTGCGCTGAGGCGCGACGCGCGCAAAGTTACAAATTTCGAGAAGTGCACGAGCTCGCGAATCGACAGCGCGGGCTACCGTTGCATTGTGGGGAATGTAGTGTTTGTGCGTGCAAAACACCAGCGGGCGGCTGTGGCCTGCGGGCCGGTTCTAATAGTAAATAAATATCGTCCAGGGGGCCATAGATAATCAATTCGCGGGCCGGATCTGGCCCGCGGGCCTTGACTTTGACACATGTGGGTTAAGTGAAGGTGGGGGGAGGTGATTGGTTAAGTGAATGTGGAGGGTGCCTGACTCTAGGTGGGGTTTGCCCTCATTGTCTGTGACAAACACACAAATATGTAAGACTGTTTGGACTGTCTTTTTGAGTATGAGTTGCTGTTTTCCAGTCAGACAGTGTTAACAGGAGCACCCAGTGGAGTTGTGTTTGATTAGCTGCTGCACAATCACAAGCTTAAAGACATTTTATTTGCACATTTTTTAACAGCCAGAAAAAAAGATCTTGCAGTACACTTAAAGAATAAAATAGCATGACCCTGTCATGTAACACAAAAGAACAGGTCAGAGTGTATTCCTGTTGGTTTACTGAGTCCATTGCCGCTGT
>NW_027506869.1:2979684-2982184 GCF_052324685.1 Brachyhypopomus gauderio
GTGTCCCTGTGCTTTGTGCCAGTGCTGTGGTGGAGCTTATCTCTTCCTATCATGCCCTGCGTCTCCAGGAGCCGTGACACGCCCTATGTCCCCTGGAGCCGTGACACGCCCTGTGTCTCCTCGAGCCGTGACACGCCCTATGTCCCCTGGAGCCGTGACACGCCCTGTGTCTCCTCGAGCCGTGACACGCCCTATGTCCCCTGGAGCCGTGACACGCCCTGTGTCTCCTCGAGCCGTGACACGCCCTATGTCCCCTGGAGCCGTGACACACCCTGTGTCTCCTCGAGCCGTGACACGCCCTATGTCCCCTGGAGCCGTGACACACCCTGCGTCTCCGGGAGCCGTGACACATCCTGCGTCTCCGCGAGCCATGACACACCCTGCGTCTCCGGGAGCCGTGACACACCCTGCGTCCCCGGGAGCCGTGACACACCCTGCGTCTCCGGGAGCCGTGACACACCCTGCGTCTCCGCGAGCCGTGACACACCCTGCGTCCCCGGGAGCCGTGACACACCCTGCGTCTCCGGGAGCCGTGACACACCCTGCGTCTCCACGAGCCATGACACACCCTGCGTCTCCGGGAGCCGTGACACACCCTGCGTCTTCGGGAGCCGTGACACGCCCTGCTCCCTCCGAACACTTTGGCTGTTGTTTTCTGTCAGGTGCAGTTACGGCGTGTGACAGGCGTCCCGCGCTGACAGATAACGAGCAAAGGGCTCATTCGTTTAATTGCAAACAGGGATAGAGTCAATATAGGTAACAAATTAGAAACGGCATCTGAATGGGAAGAGGACACAGCTGGATGCACAGATCAGAGGGAGAAGAAGGAAAGAGAGATGGAGGGGAGGGGAGAGGGTGAGGAGTGGTGGAGGAGAGATGGATGAAGGGGAGGGGAGAGGAGAGATGGAGGAGAGATGGGGGAGAGATGGAGGGGAGGGGAGGAGAGATGGAGAGTAAAGGGGAGAGGAAGAGGAGAGACGGAGGAGAGATGGAGAGTAAAGGGAGAGGGAGAGGAGAGATGGAGGGGAGATGGAGGGGAGGGGAGAGGAGAGATGGAGGAAAGATGGAGAGTAAAGGGGAGAGGGAGAGGAGAGTAAAGGGGAGATGGAGGAGAGATGGAGGGGAGATGGAGGGGAGAGGGAGGTGGAGGGGAGATGGAGGAGAGATGGAGGAGAGATGGAGGGGAGAGGGAGGTGGAGGGGAGATGGAGGAGAGATGGAGGAGAGATGGAGGAGAGATGGAGGAGAGATGGAGGGGAGATGGAGGGGAGATGGAGGGGAGGTGGAGGGGAGGGGAGAGGAGAGATGGAGGAGAGATGGAGAGTAAAGGGGAGAGGGAGAGGAGAGATGGAGGGCAGTGAAAGGATTTGTGATCCTCTCAGTGAGATACAGGGCCTGAGTCTGAGACTTTAGCATGATTAGAATTAGTTGAAGTTAAACCAAACTCACAGGGTTTGACTTAATTATACACATTCATTATGTATTTTATATGCCCTATAGTTGTTTAGATAATAGGAACCCATAAAGAGTAAAGAGCAGAGCACTAATAACACTACGTCTGTTGGGCTGTGATGGTTTGTTGATGGTGCATTTTGGGTTTTGGACTGCGTCCCTTGGTTTGGTGTTTGTTGGTCTCTGACACTGTTCACCTGTGAAATTCAGGGACCATGTGTGACGTTAAAACCACAAACACACGGGTGTCGGAGAAAGTGCAGAGATCTGTGTGTATCCCGCTCTAACAATTCCATCTCCGTGAACAGACGGCTCAGTAATTACCTGAAGAGTTTAATAGTTAATCTGTGCAGAACAGTCACCCTGGAGCTTGTATGGAAACCCTTCCGATAAGACCTCCGCATAATCAGAAGCCGTATTACAAAGTTTATCAAACACTTATGATACGCAGAGTGAAACTGCATTCAGTAGATATGAAATGTATAAATATTATCACTCTGGGATATATATCATTGTGGAAACACATTTCCGTTCAAATCAGATTTGCCCGTTAAATGAACACGATGTGGCTAATATTTAAATCATGTACAATAATGAAAAAATATATAATCAAAGGGGAAAAATATCAATTAGCCGGTTGCTGTTTAGAATGTTTACAATCACCCTGGAGACAATCTCATTATTATGATGAAAGTTCTATGGGATTCTGTTTACATGACAACTACTGTGTGAGCTTCACCCCCAATCTTCCTTCTCCATTACACTCTTTCAGAGAACAAAAATTATCATTCACCCAGGAGCCAAAGGCAGTGAATAATAGCACCTGATGGCCAGGCCGATGGTCACGGAAACCCTACACGTCGGCTCCCGAGGGCAGGCCCCATGACGAGCATCGAGTTTGACACTACGGAATGGATTACATTTTAGCCCAATCAGCTACTGGAATGGCCTGCGATGAGGGCTGACCCAGGCTAAATTGGCCAGCAACGATCCCACTGGTGTTTCGACTCCCACACACCCGGCTGTTGGTTCGGGTTCCATTGACGGTC